>NC_042615.1:408731836-408946656 GCF_901001135.1 Rhinatrema bivittatum
GGAGCTGCTGAACCCATCGAAGACCGGCTCTCTGGGTAAGAGAACCGCAGAATGCTGCCCGGACCCCCAGCGCTGAGACCTCAAATATCTTCTTGAGGGCGACCTCCAGCTTTCTGTCCTGTAGATCTCGAAGCGCAGTGCCCCCTGTGACCGGTATTGTAGTTCTCATCGTGACGGCAGACACCGCCGAGTCAACCTTGGGGACCTTGGGAAGGTCCAGGAAGTCACCCGGGAGAGGATAGAGCTTGTACATAGCCCTGCCGACCCGAAGGGATGCCTCTGGGTTGTCCCACTCCCTCACGAGAAGCTGGAGAAACGAATCATGAATAGGAAAGGTCCTCGCCAGTGGACGCAGGCCCGCCAAGACAGGATCTCCCTTCATGGTAGCGGAGGCTACGGAGGGAGCCGGGGGTCCTGGGAGCTCAATGGGGGGGGGGGTCGAGATCCAATTCCTGAAGAACGTGGGGAATGAGGTCCGCCAACTCCTCCTTGCGAAAAATCCGGAGCACCCGTGGGTCATCGCATTCCAAGTGCGCTGCCAAGAGCGCCTCATCGTCCGCTTGCGAAACCGGGCCACCCCCCGGGTCCAGTGAGGGCGACGTCCCGCCCAGGGACAGTGGCATACCCAGGGGCCCCCTGGGACCCCCCACCCGGCCCCCGTACCCGAAGCCGTAGTACCTGTGGTCCTGAGAGCCTTAGCGGGAGGAGGGAAAACCGCTGACCCCCCCCTGCGGATTTAAACTCTGCATGAGCACCACGAAATCTGCCGAGAAGCTGAGGTGTCCAGGCGGGGGGGGGGGGGGGGGGGGAGGATGGGGTCCCTGGAGAGTCCGGAGGTGGAAGGAAGAGGCCCCAAATCCACGATCGGGGGTGCCAGCGGCAAGAAATCCTCAGTAGTCTCCTCAGCGTATGAGCCCACAATGCTTTCCAGCTCTAAAATGGCCGCCACTCCCGCCAAAGAAGGGGGCGGGGCTACTCCCCGAGGCCCGTGGCGCTCCGAGCGCGGCGGAGAATTTGTCGGGGGAACGGTGCTCGTCTCCCCCCGGGGAGGCACCTGCCGCAAGGTCCATCCCTCGAGGCGCCCTGTCCCAGGCCGCCACGGGACGGGCAACGGGCGCGCTGCATCGCACGAATCCGGAGGCGGGCGCAAGACGCCGGAGGCGGTGAAGCCGAAGATCGTGCCGTGGGAGGAGCGGGCCTGCCTCGCCCTTGCTCAACTCTAAAATCACCCTCCCCCCGGGAGCGGCAGGGGAATGGGACCTCCGCGCCGCCTGCGGCCCCGGGGAATGGCACGTCGCAGGGCCGCGGGGAAGGTGAGGAACCGCGGTGGAGAGGGGGGGAGAGGCTGGCACCACTAGCATTCACCTCCTAATGCGCCAAACCTGCAGCTGCAAACAAATAAAAAACACAAAATGAACCTCCCCCAAACTTATCCCTGACGACCTCAAGAAGGCTAAGCGAGAGAGAAAGAAAAGAGGCAGTCCTGATGGCAGGAGATGAATTGGAGCCAAGCACTAAACCGGCTCCCTTCTGTTAAGAAAAAACTCTTTTTTTTTTTTTTTATACTGCTTGATCCACCAAAAGAAAGACAGAGAAATAAAAAAATGTGACAAGAGCAACTAGTTGGGGAACAACGGGTTTCCCCTGCTCACATCTGCTGGAGTCAGAGAGATACTGAGGATCTAGGAGGGGTGCACCAGCTTATATGCCAGCACCCTCCGAAGTTTGCTCTGTCTCCATCTGCTGGACGGGGGACATAACCCACCGTCTGGACTGATCCTGTACGTACAGGGAATGCCAGCCTGCGCCATTTGGTATCTCTCTTCGAAATCACATCACTCCTACTCTCCAATCCCTTCATTGGTTACCCATAAAATTCAGGATAAAATATAATGTACTCACCATCATCCATGGTCTAATACACAACTCTTCTTCTACCTGGCTCTATTCTATGCTTCATATCTATAAACCCACTCAGCATTTAAGATCACTAACACAAAATCTATTAGACATTCCAATGCCCCGACTGGCAAGACTAGACATCACCAGAAGGAGCGTTCACTGTAACAGCACCCTCCGACTGGAATTCTTTACCGAATCCACTCTGTTTATTAACAAATCCACTTCACTTTAAAAAATCCCTGAAAACATATCTGTTCCAATTAGCATTTAATACCTCACCAAATACTTAACATCAACTACACAACTCCCCCTTTCCCCCTCCTCCCTATAGTACTTCCCTCTGTGACCCGCTTCAACAAAACAAATTTATTCACCCCTTTCCCCCCCTAGAATACCCCCCTCCAGATACCTTCTACCCCCCTCCACTTTTTCCCCTCTTATTTGTATAAGGTGAACTATGACACAGCTCTTTTTCTATTAAGACTTTCTTTTTAAAATTAGTTACTTTATTGTTTATATACCAATTTGTGTATTTTTATTCTTTTTAATTTATTTTCTAATCTCGTTTATTTTATATTTTTTGTAAACCGTTTTGATAAAACTTACATTTTAAAAAATGGTATATAAATACCTTTAAATAAATAAATAAATAAATAAATAAATAAATTTCTAAAATAGCCTGGCCGTGCACACATGTGCTCTTAATTTTAAGTGGACACATGAGCACTGAAATTGTAAATTCATTAAAAATGAATGTGCATATTGAACTGAACAAATCCATTTTTGTTTTGTTTCATTAAATCCAAAATTTCTCAACGAACTACAAGAACTGCCAGCAAAAATCTCAACGAACTACAAGAACTGCCAGCAAAATTAATCTAGTGATTCCCTCACTTCCACAGGCTAAATTATCCTCCACCAGAAACAGAGCCTTTTCCATCATCGGCCCTAAGCTCTGGAACTCTTTACCTCTTTTCCTCACCAATCAAGAAAACTTAAAATCCTTCAAAAAAGACCTAAAACCCTGGCTACTCAGCCAGTGGCGTAGCCACGGGTGGGCCTGGGTGGGCAGGTGCCCACCCAACTTAGACCCAGGCCCACCCAACTGGCACCGGAACTGCAAGGCTGTCGCGGGATCCCATCCCCGCGACAGCGAACAAGAGAACCCACGCCTCGCGCGCCATCACGGCACACATGGGGAAGCACTACTGCGGCCGTATGGCCAACCGGTCTTCCTGTTCGGGGGGGGGGGGGGGAGCGGAAGCGCCGCGCACAGCTTCCGCTCCCCCCCCCCCCCCGAACAGGGAGCTTGAATATGTGTGGGTGAGACTGGGAGCATGGGTTTGTGGGTGAGAATGGGAGTCTGGCTTTATGTGTGTGGGTGAGAATGGGTGCCTGGATGTGCGTCTGTGTGTGCATAGGAATATAAGCCTGGGGAGGGGTGAGAAAGTGAGAACTTGTATGTGTGTCTGCAGAGAATGTGAGCTTGTGGGGGGGGGAGAGCATATGAGAGTGAGAGCTTTAGTGTGTGAGAGGGAGTCTGTGAGAGAAAGTGTGTATGTGTGTGTGTGTGTGTGTGTGTGTGGAAGGGAAGAAGACAGTAATAGAAGAAAGACACTGAAATGGAATTAGGAAATGAGCTATAAGGGAAAAAATGGGAAAAAGAGACCAGGACCAACTGATTAGAAAAATACAAAGATCAGACAACAAAGGTAAAAATATATAGCTATATTTTGAGATGTTAGCAATTTAAATATAAGCAACACAACCGCTCTCTCAAAATTTATGGACAGGTAGGAGCCGTGTATAAAATCGTAATAATAAGAAGGCTAAAGTACCACAAATCACCGTGAATTATGTTTGTATCATTAAGTAAACCTCATACTTAGGCGTAGATGTGAATGCTATGCTGCATAATTTGGCATTATTTATCAGTAAAAAAGCAACTAGTAGACCTGTATGCCTACAGCCCACCCATGTTAACCTTGTGCCCACCCAAAAAATCAATTCTGGCTACGCCACTGTACTCAGCCAATCTTTTAAAGATAGCTCCCAATGACTTTAAAATACTTTTATATTTTCTGCTATTTTCCCTGTTTCAATGATACAGATGCCCTTCAATACTTCATGAGATATATGTACATCAGGGTTCTATCCTGTGTTATCTTGTTATACATTCTCCTTGTTATGTCGTTATTTATCATTAATTTTAAATTGTTAAACTTCATACATCGTTCAATGTAACATGTTGTTTCTGTATGTAAACCGGAGTTAAGGCAACTCTGCTATACCTCGGTATATAAACAAATGCTAAATAAATAAATAAAAAAATAAATAAATACAATGAATAAAAATGCCTCCAAAAACATGACAATTCTTGGATTTTTTGTTTCAGCAAATATTGTGCAGTAAAGGGTTTTTAAAATGCTGGCGTGCGCCAATACTGGGAGATATGCTCATGGCTGTGCAAATTCAATGGCCAATGGCCACGCGCGTATCTCCCAGCACACGCAGAAGAGCTGGCAGAATAAAATGGGGAGGGCCGGGGGAGGGGGCATGGGCAAGACAAGACAGTGCCATTAGGCGCACAGGACAGCAGCTGGCCAGCCAGTGCACATTGCTACTGCTTGGGAGAGCAGGTAAGTTTGCAGATAAATAAAAAAGTAAAAGGGGTTTTAGTGGTTGAGGTGGAGAGGGGAAAAGAGTGGTAGGGGGTTAAGGAAGTTTCCTCCCAGTCTGCTCCAATAAAGGAGTGGACTAGAAGAGAACTGGGGAAGGCCCTATTGGGTTGCCGTGTGCTTTTAAGAAAATTTCCCCTGTTGCAAGCGCGAGTTGGCATCCGCACACACATGTGCATATCGATCTAAAATGGGGCACACATATATGCACAGGTAGCAGATTTTATAACATGAGCATCAGCACACACATGTTATAAAATCAGCGCGTCCATGTGTGCGCACCGGGAACCATGCGCACATGGACGCCCACACTCCGGTTTAAAAATCTACCTTTATTTAAAGTTATTGCATAATGTTTTCCAAAGAGCACATACTATTTGTTGAAATAAAAAAACAATGATTTCTCCCCATGAAACAAAATTCAGCCAAAAACAAATGGAACAAACTGAACTAAAAATATTTTACCTGCACACCCTTAGGAAAAAATAACCTTAAAAAGTGCATAAAATCTTTACTGGGAAAGAAGGCACGTTTAACTGAAAAAATGACTGAATACTTGTAAGTTCAGCAGTGCCTGAGAAACTGCCACACATGCCTATAAAGCTTTCCTACAAAGGACTGGAAATATCCTCTACATCAGCACAACAGAGAAGCATGTCCGATCTCTGAGTAAATGCATTGCATGTACTTTAGACAAAATATGCTTTATGCTATATTGTCCAATTGTATTGCATATCAGCAATATCCCCAAAAGAATACTGTACATATTAATAAAAGAACAGAACAGTATTCCATACAAGAAAAGAACGTAGTAATTCTGAAACTCTTATCCTACTATTGTAAAATAAAAAGTATTAAGAATGGTGAATTTACCTCAAATACCATATGAATCTGGGGTGTTAATTTGATTCTTTCACTGTTTGCCAAACAAAGCATTTTGTTATCATCCAGTACAGTGTTCATGTTTTCAATCCATAGTGCATCCACTGGTCCGTCATTGATGATCCATTTGTGATCTTCAGAAGTATCATTGACTGCCGCTCGTACACTCAGAGCCATCAAGCCATCTTTCCACTCTAGAGTTAAAGGGTTAACTTCACCATACAATTCCCCCATTGCAATTGATTTAGGGTTCAGAACATTTATCTTAACAGGCTGATAGAAAGCATTTTTCTCACCAAGCTTATGTAAGGCCCCTAACGTATCAGCCAAAATTTGGTATACTGTAGTTTTCCCACCTCCTGTAGGTCCAACAAGCATGACTCCATGCCTTACTATCATAGTTTCAAAGAATTGTATGACTTTATGAACCAAACAGCCTACAGGCTGCAAACCCCTTGAAAGCATAACATTTATAATAGTTGATTGGAGTATACCATAGTCGTGATCTGGGATTAGGACTCCTGGGAAAAGGTCAGATATGATCCCACTAATAATGAAAAGAAAAGAAAAAAAAGTCACCAACATTTATTATATTCACACACACACACACACACACATATATATATATATATATATATATATATATATATATATAATATATATATATTCATTTATTTATTTGTTTTATATCTATATCTATATATACATACATACACACATCTCTATCTTTCTCCTCTTCTCTTTCTCTCTATATTGTATATTTCTATATGCATATATATATATGGCTTTAAAATTACCTCCTAAACACTCTCTTCCTAGCAGCAAAACACTTTCAGATCCATAATCAGAGGAAGCATAACTTTAAAACAGTTGCATGTTTGCCCATATATGTGTGTATATGAGCATAAGAAAACCTACGCCTGTAATTTATAACCTGTACATATATGATATGTGTGGGTTATAAAATACATACACTTGTACCCATCAACCTGGGGGAGGGGGAAGAGAGAGAAAGAGAGAGAGAGAGAGCAATATGTCACGCTACTATTTATACCACTGTAAGAGGGGGCACTTTTAACTCGGGGTGGGATTTGGGGGTTGGGATAGGTTCTGGGGGTAATTTTACATGCACAGTAGGAGGTATAAACAGCAAAGTTGACATCACTGAAGATTTTCTGCTGTTTGAATCGATGAAACGTACAAGAGGAGTTGATGTACAATGTATTATTAGCGAGTGCATTGTACAAATCAGCTTCTCTTGTACCTTTCATCGATTAAAAGAGAAAAAAATCTTCAGTGATGTTAATTTTTCTGTTTGTATCTCCTACTGTGTATGTGTATGTAAAACCACCTCCAAAACCTACCCCAACCCCAAACCCCACTCCGAGTTAAAAGAGCCCACTCTTACAGTGGTATAAATAGTAGAGTGACATACTACTCTCTCTCTCTCTCTTTCAACCTTTTCCCACTAACATGAGCACAACGCACAGAAAAAAATGTTATTTCTGGCATTAAAACCCACTTGCATAGCAAATGTCACGTTTGCATACTAGCACATGTTACTGCATTATCTCCTGTGTTAGATCCTTAAGGCTAGCATAAGGCCCTAACACAAAATGATAAATGACACTGTAAATCATTTAATTGGATAAGTCTGAAACGTGCTATATAGCCAGCTAAATCAGCTAGCTTGATAACCCTTAAATAGTGCTACTTAACTGGATAAGTAGCTCTATTTGAGATTATCATCTGTCTTCTCTAGCTGGATAAGTAGCACTTTTCAGATTTATCCAGCTATCTGACTTAGCTGTATAAAGAGAAATTTAGACTTACTTGATAATTTTCTTTCTTTATTTCTGCTACACCAGTCTTAGTCCCTCATTTAGTTGATGGAGGCAGAGAACATTCTTTTTTTTTATCCTATGACATCATTATTACATTTGTGTGGTGCAGTGACAGTTAAAACCAGTATTTCCATGAAAAAGCAGATTTTAAAATGTATAACAAAATACCAACTTCTTTTTTATAGATGAAGGTCTTCTTTAAAATTGTTATGTTAAAATACTTTATAATTTGTATCATTTCCTTTCTTTTTTTTAATCTTCTTATTCCTTTGTTTTTACTCTCTGTGTTATGCTCAGGCTTGTGAACCCTTGGACCGAGGGGAGGATGGTGTACCTTAGGAGATGGATCCTCAGGTTCTCCCGTCGGGTGGTGATGAGGAACAGAAGATGCGACTGGCTGACCCTCGGCACTGGAGACTGAGGTGACCGTGGAGGCGGAGGAAGAGTCGTGAAGTCGAAGAGCCAACTGTGTCTTCGCCACTGGAAGCCCGCGGTCCCTCCAGGAGGAGCCAGTAGGGACCTGGGCCACTGGGACTTAGGTGGACCTTTGAGAGGTCAAGGAGTCGTGAGGTCGGTGCAAGAGCCAACTGGAGGATACCCTGGAAGCCCGCGGTCCCCCCGGGAGGAGCCTGTAGGGACCGGGGCTGCTGGGACTTAGGTGGACCCTTGGAGATGATGGTCCAGAAAAAGTCCAAGGTCAAGTGCCAGAGGGTCGTCGCTTACCAGTCCGAGGACACGCACCAAGGGATCGCCACTTGCCAGTCCGAAGACACACACCAGGAATCACCACTTGCCAATCAGAAGTCAGGAACCAAGGAATCAATGAAACGAGACAGGAACCAGGAAGCAAGGATCCGAAGCACAAGAAGACTTGCCGAAGCAAGCAGACCTGACCAACCACGGAAGTTGCCAAGTCAAGGAATGAGCAGAGGAAGTCTCCTTATATACTTCCTCTGCTCTGGATCATAGGAAACAGCTGTGGTTAATTAAAGGGGCGAGGTCCCTTTAAATCTAGGAAGGAGGTGTGGCCTCGTGCCTAAGATGGTGGTGGCCATCTTGGATTTCGGACGCAGAGGGAAGGCTGCCTGATGCCGCGAGGGAGGAGCAGGGACGGCTCCCAGCCCGGCATCCACCGCATAGGGCCTCGCCAACCGACGGGCATCGGGCTACAGACGTTTCCCCTGATGCTGCCGTGGCGGTTCGCTGTTGCGGTCAGGTAGGGGGCCGCGATCGTGGACGTCATTGGCCACGGAACACAACAGTACCCCCCTCTTTAGGGCACCTCCCCGGAGGCCTGGGTTTAGACGAATGGTCTCTATGCAATTGGTCAAGCAAGCCCCGGTCAAGGATGTTGGCCAATGGCTCCCAGGTGTTTTCTTCGGGGCCGAACCCCTCCCAGGCTAGCAGATAGTCCCATTTATTTTGATGCTTTCGCACGTCCAACACCTCTCGGACCTGATAGGTGAGGTCATCCTAAGAGGCGATAGGTTGGGGAGTCGGAGGTGTACTGAAAGGCCAAGATAGTACTAGAGGCTTCAAAAGGGAGGCATGGAACGTGTTGTGTATCTTGAGTGAAGACGGTAGTCGAAGTGGTATGATACTGCACCAATCTGTCGAAGGATGGGAAATGGCCCAATAAATCGAGGGCCAGTCGCGCTGATGGCAGCTTCAGGCGAATAAACTGGGTGCTCAGCCACACCATTTGACCAGGTCTCAGAGGCAGGTACGGTCTCCGTCGCTGATTGGCATACCTTTTTGCCACTTGACTGGCTTTAATCAGTGCGCGCCGTGTGGAGACCCACAGGCGGTGCAGTTCGTCCGCTGAGAGTTGGGAACCGGCAGCGGGGGGCGAGGCTACTTCCCATAGACTATATGGAATGGAGAGGATCCGGTAGCCGTGGAAAGGTGTGAATTGAGTGCAAATTCCACCCATGGCAGTAGACTTGCCCAGTCATACTGTTTCTCATTTACGTAGATGCGGAGGAACTGCTTTTGAGTTTGGTTTGTTCTCTCCGCTAGACCGTTGGTCTGAGGATGGTAAGCAGAAGTATAGTCCAGGGTGATGTCGAACTTCTGGCAGAGGGCACTCCAGAATCTGGCAGTAAATTGGGGGCCTCGGTCTGAGAGGATGCTTCTGGGTAGACCATGCAGTCTAAAAATGTGCTGGACGAACAGCTGGGCCAACTGTGGTGCGGACGGCAACCCTGGGAGGGGCACGAAGTGTGCCATTTTGCTAAACTGATCAATGACCACCCATATGACAGTATTCCCACTGGATGACGGCAGATCGACTACGAAGTCCGTCGCAATATGGGTCCATGGTTCCGAGGGAGCTGGTAGTGGCTGAAGCAGACCTGGGGTCGAACCTGGAATCCTCTTATGATGGGCACAGGACTGCAGGACTCTACATAGGACCGGACATCCTTGTTGACCTTAGGCCACAAATAGTATCGCGAAGGGTCTGTAAGGTCCGATATTATCCCAGATGACCGGAGCAATGGGAGTCATGAGCCCACGCCAGGACTTGTTTCCGCAGGTGCAGTGGAAACAGAGTTTTCCCAGGAGGGATGGCCGTGGTGGCGGACAGCAAGACACGTGGCGGCTCGATGATAAACCGGGGATCATCTGACATTTCTGTAGTTTCGAAGGCACGGGACAAGGCGTCAGCCTTAAGATTCTTCCCAGCCAGTCTATAGCGTAGGACGAAGTTGAAGCGGGTGAAGAATAATGCCCAACGTGCCTGTCGAGGATTGAGTTGCTGTGCCCGATGCAGGTACTAAAGATTTTTATGGTCCGTGTAGACCGTAAACTGATGTTGTGCCCCCTCTAACCAAGGGCGCCATTCTTCTAGGGCCACTTTAATCGGCTAGGAGATCCTTATCGCCAATGGTGTAGTTCCGCTCTGCTGGAGAGAACTGGCGAGAGAGGAAGGCACACGGACGTAGCTAGTGGTGTTTCGAAGTCTGGCTCAGAATAGCCCCCATGCCTTCTGAGGATGTGTCCACTTCAATGACGAACAGCCGTTGCGGATCTGGATGGCGAAGGCACGGCTGTTGCAGGAACGCCTCTTTGAGTCGGAGGAAGGCGGCCTCCACTCCCGGAGGCCAGTTCTTGGGGTCCGTACCTTTCCGGGTCAAGGCTGTCATTGGGGCCACAATGGACGTATAATGGGGAATAAAGGACCGGTAATAGTTGGCAAAACCCAAAATCCATTGGAGTGCCTTCAGTCCGGATGGTTGTGGCCATTCCCGAATGGCTTTTGGCTTCTGGGGGTACATACGGAATCCCTCACTGGAGACAATATACTCCAGAAAGGGCAGGGACTCACGCTCAAAAAGGCACTTTTCTAGTTTTGCATACAGTCTGTTATCCCTTAAACGTTGTAGTACCTGGACGACGTGCTGACAGTGAGTGGTCAGGGAATCCGAGAAAATCAAAATGTCGTCAAACTACACAACCACACACCGATACAAGATATTGCGGAGTATCTCGTTCATGGTGTTCTGAAACACCGCTGGAGCTTTACAGAGCCCGAACGGCATCACTAGGTATTCATAGTGGCCGTCTTGGGTGTTGAAAGCCGTCTTCCATTCGTCACCCTCCTTGATGTGAATCAGATTATAGGCCCCTCAGAGATCCAACTTGGTGAAGACCCTCGCATCTTGCAGACGAACAAAGAGCTCGAAGATGAGGGGCAAGGGGTACCGGTCCTTGACCGTTATTGCATTCAGGCCCCAGTGGTCGATGCAAGGGCAAAGGATTCCATCATTCTTCCCAATGAAGAAGAACCCAGCCCCCGCTGGGGATGTTGACTTACAAATGAAGCCCCTCTCCAGATTCTCTTTGATGTACTGAGTCATGGCTTGCGTCTCCGCAAGCGAAAGGGCATAGGTGCGCCCCCGAGGAGGCTCAGTGCCAGGGAGGAGGTTGATGGCACAGTCGAATGGCCGATGAGGCAGAAGTATCTCGGCCTTTTGCTTGGAGAAGACATCCGCATACAAGGCATAGGAGGCTGGCAGGCCCTGAAGGCTGGTGAGGGCGGAGGAGCATGAGACTGGAATCACCGAATGGAGGCAATTGTCGTGACAATTCGGCCCCAAGTGGGATAGTTGCAAGGTTTTCCAGTCGAACTGGGGATTGTGTTCCTGGAGCCATGGGAGGCCCAGGATGACAGGATGTATGGAATGCTCCAAGATATGGAAGGGTATCCGCTCACGATGAAGGAGTCCAACCCTCAACTGGACGGGTTCAGTGATGTGTGTCACACGTCCCGGGAGGAGATTACCTTGGATCGATGAGATGACCAACGGAGCTGGAACACGGACCTGTGGAATCTTCAAATGCTCCACCAGACTCTTCATAATGAAATTGCCGCTGGCACCAAAGTCTACCAGAGCTAACTTGTGGAACAAGTCCGCAGATGTTAGCGCCAATGGTAGAGTTAGTGGAGGTGCAGGTGAGGTTAGGCCCAGGAAGAGACATCCTTTAGGTCCTAGGCCCGGGAGTTTCCCGGTCGCGCCAGGCATGCGGCTATTTGATGGCTTGCTGCGCCACAGTAAAAACAGAGTCCTTCCTTTATTCGCTGCCGGCGTTCTTGTGTGGAAAGTCTCCCACGGCCCAATTCCATGGGCTCTTCGGCCGGTGTTCAGGAGACTCCCAATCCACCCTTGGGAGAAGGCGAGCGTCGAGGGCATCTTGAAGGGGTTTGAGGCTTTTGTGGTGTTTTGGGCCTCTTGGCGGCGTTCTTGATGGCGCCTATCTATACGCCCTGCCAGGTCGATAAGGGCGTTCAAGGACCTAGGTAGTTCCCGGCCCTCGAGCTCGTCCTTGATTCTGGGGCTAAGCCTCTGAAGGAAGATGGTTCATAGGCAGTCGGGGCCCAGCCGAGCTTCGAAGAAAGGGTCCGGAAATCAATGGCAAATTCAGCCAATGTCTTTGAACCTTGGCGTAATTGAAGCAGTTTGGGCCTGGTGGAAACCTCCTGTGTGGGATCACCGAAGCTCATCTGGAAGAGCTCCCAGAACTCCCTCAAATTGCTCAGAATGGGGTCATCCAGTTCCCACAGGGGGGAAGCCCACTCTGGGGCCTTCCCTTCGAGGAGAGAGAGAATGAGGTGGTTTTGGTAGCGTCGTCGGGAAAAAAGGGCCGACTGCAGGCGAAAGTGCATATTGCACTGGTTAATGAAACCCCTGCAGGCCCGGGGTTCCCCAGAGAAACGTGGCGGTGTTGGCAGGTGGATTATTGAGCGGCCCCCGGAAGCCCCAGGCGGGGACGGCAGAGTGGGGTTCATGGGCCCTAACGCCTCAAAGCGTTGGTTCAGGTCCTCCACTTCAGAGACAAGGGCATCCAGGGTCTTTTGCTGGTCCATCAAATGCTGGGCCCATTCCCGGAAATGGCCTGGCGGGCAGATGCCTCCGCCGGGTTCATGGACTTGGCGATCTGTTATGCTCAGGCTTGTGAACCCTTGGGACCGACGGGAGGATGGTGTACCTTAGAGGTGGATCCTCAGGTTCTCCCATCGGGTGGCAAGGAGGAACAGAAGATGCGACCAGCTGACCCTCGGCACTGGAGACTGAAGTGACCATGGAGGCAGAGGAAGAGTCGTGATGTCGAAGAAGCCAACTGTGTCTTCGCCACTGGAAGCCGGCGGTCCCCCCGGGAGGAGCCCATAGGGACCCGGGCTGCTGGGACTTAGGTGGACCTTTGAGAGGTCAAGGAGTCGTGAGGTCGGTGCAAGGGCCAACTGGGGCTTCACCCCTGGAAGCCCGCGGTCCCCCCGGGAGGAGCCCGTAGGGACCCGGGCCACTGGGACTTAGGTGGACCCTTGGAGACAATGGTCCAGAAGAAGTCCAAGGTCAAGTGCCAGAGGGTCGTTGTTTACCAGTCCGAGGTCACACACCAAGGTATCACTGCTTGCCAGCCCGAAGTCACACACCAGGAATCACCGCTTGCCAATCCGAAGTCAGGAACCAAGGAATCAATGAAATGAGACAGGAACCAGGAAGCAAGGATCTGAAGCACAAGAAGACTCGCTGAAGCAAGCAGACCTGACCAACCACGGAAGTTGCCAAGTCAAGGAATGAGCAGAGGAAGTCTCCTTATATACTTCCTCTGCTCTGGCTGACAGGAAACAGCTGTGGTTAATTAAAGGGGCGAGGCCCCTTTAAATCTAGGAAGGAGGTGTGGCTCCGCACCTAAAATAGCGGCGGCCATCTTGGATTTCAGCCACGGAGGAAAGGCTGCCCGCCCGCGAGGGAGGAGCAGGGACGGCTCCCAGCCCGGCGTCCACATGCCTGGGACCGATGGGCATCGGGCTACAGACGTTTCCCCTGATGCTGCCGCGGCGGGTCGCCGTCGTGGTCAGGTAGGGGGCCGCGGTCGCGGACGTCCGCGGCCGCAGAACACAACACTCTGGGTGGGCTTCTGGAGTGGTGTAGCAGAAAGGGAAATTCAGAAGAAAAAAATTGTTTTGGTTTGTTCAATCATTTCATTCTACCCAAATTTATTTCATTAGTTTCAATATAAAAAAAAAAAAATTTATTCATTTCATTAGTTTATTTGTTTGCCATTAAAAGACAAGGGAGAAAGCATTGCAATCTGTTCTAGGCTCCAGAACAGTGATTTTCATATCAATTTCTAATGAAACTTGTGAGAAGAAATCATCAGAAGGGGCAAGGAAACTGCAAGGTAATTAGACTGTGGCAAAGTGGCAACAAATGTGGGCATAAATTCTAGCCTAAGCTCCACAAAGGGCAAAGGGGTACAAGTTTCCAGCATAGTCTAGGAATCTCCAATTCCAATTCTACAACTGTGAGAGAAGCAAAGCAGCAAAGGAGGAAGAACACTCTAAGGTGCAAAAAGAGGATGCTAGCAATGGTTACATGAACACTTGATGTCATCATAAGAGGCAAAGTGGCACCAAAATTGGAATTGCACCCTAAGACACCATGAAGGGGGAACAAAGCAGAAAAAATGTGGTAGAAGAAATCCCAAGGTACAGATAAAAGGACTGTGGCAATATGGCCAGTCGTGGCTTAGGAAACAGTCAAGAGGAATAAGGAAGCACACCTCTGGCTGTTTCTTTAGGTGCAAATTTATTTACAGTGAGAAAACAAGACAGATCAAATGCAGCTCACCTTATAGTTCAAGTACCACTCAGACAAAAAACATAGCAGGTCTTTGCATAAACTGGGTTCCTGCCTGCTCCCCGGGTACTGTCTAATCCTTCTGGTCCCTAACTCCTTATAGTATGGTGAGAGGAGCTCCCTTCACCCAGAATTGTTTGCAGGGCTGATTGGACTGGACTAGATAGCTGTGGCCAGTCCCTTAAGGTGGTTTGAGGGCATTTCTTGTACACTTTCTCTCCCTCCGCTCACTCTTATTTATTCGGTGAGTGCCTGCCTGTACTAGGTACACACACTGGACAGGAAATCCACATTGGTCTTTATCTTTACTGTCCTATCTTGTATATTTTAGATGAAGGGCTGTAAGGCCAGGAACCATCTCATCACCTTTGCATTGGACACCTTTGCATTGGACTCAACTGCTGTCCCAGCAGGTAGTACCTCAAGGTCTCTAAAGCCCACATAACTGCCAAGGCCTCCTTCTTGACTGTTTAGTAATGCTTCTATCATGGCATCAACTTCTGGCTAATGTATGCCACCAGATGTTCTTAGCCAGCCTTCTTTTGGGCTAGAATGCTCTCAAGGCTCCTTCTGCGGAATTGGTCTGCACAATGAAGAGTTTGGTGAAGTCTGGACTTATCAGGTCTGGTTCAGAGCATAGCGCCTTTTTCACAACACAGAAGACCTCCTCTGCTTTAACTGACCACTGAGCCTTTCGGCACTTGGCAGCTTTTGGTCTTACCATGGAAATCTGATGCTTTACTCTCTTGCTGAACCACTCATGGACCTCTAAGCCCTTCATGCCACTCCTGCTACTGCTTTGGTGTTTTGGGCTTTTGATGTCATTCTTCTTCCTACCTCAGTCTTGCTATATACCTTAAGGCCTGATACCATTCTTCTTGCTGTTTTGCTTTAAACCTATTGTTTGTAATTTTAAATGCCAGCATTACTGCTGCTCCAATCTATTCTTGGTATCTTTAAATGGTTCCTCCTGTTGTGACCAGAAATGTGGATCCTTGGGTCGGCCTTGCGGAGAAGAGTTGGAAGAGAAGTTGGACTCCGCTGAAGAGAAGACCGGACTGGCGGCTAGCTGACTGAGTACCGTGTAGAAGCTTCACCCTGGAAGTCCGTGGTACACCCGGGAGGAGCCCGTGAGCACCCCGGACCGCTGGGACTTAGGCGAGAGTAGTGAAGAGGAAGTCTTCACCCTGGAAGTCCAAGATCCCCCCAGGAGGAGCCCGGGAGGACATGGACCGCTGGGACTTAGGCGACGGTGATGCGAAGCGATGAGAAGATGATCCAGAAGTCGAAGCAAGCGGCAGACAGGAGAACCGGACGAGAAGCTAAGGTCAAGAGAAAGAGAATCAAACTAGGGAATTTGAAACATATACCGTGGACTAAATCAGGATCAGCAAGGCAGAAGTCACAGAAGCTGAAGATTCAGGAACTGGAGTCACCGGAGCAGGAGTCACAGAAGCAGGAATCACAGGAGCTGGAACTGCAGGATGGCAACTACTAGGGGTGTGCATTCGTTTTCGCCGTATTGGCGATCCTCAACATATATTGCACTATTCGTAGTATTCGTGGGGAAGCGAAACGTATTGCGATTCCCCACGAATACACGAATCTTCTCCGAATTATACGGCCACCTAAATAAAAATTTAAACAAACTCCCCCACCCTCCTCAACCCCCCCAAGACTTACCAAAACTCCATGGTGGTCCAGCGGGGGGTCCGGGAACCATCCCCTGCATGCACACCCTCGGTGCCGGTTTCATCATGGCGTCGATAGCCTTTGTCGCAGGGGCTACCGGTGCCATTGGTCAGCCCCTGTCACATGGTAGGAGCACAAGATGGCGCCGATGGCCATGTGACAGGGGCTGACCAATGGCACCGGTAGCCCCTGTGACAAAGGCTATCGGTGCCATGATGAAACCGGCACAGAGGGTGTGCGTGCAGGGGATGGCTCCCGGACCCCCGCTGGACCACCAGGGAGTTTTGGTAAGTCTTGGGGGGGTCAGGAGGGTGGGGAGTTGTAGATAATTTTAATTTTAGCTGGCACACGAATAGAAATCGCCGTATTAACTCATCGGGACACCATACGGCCGAATGCAACGTATCTGTTCCCCGACGAATCCGAATCATGAATTCAACGTATGGCGTCCCTCTGCACATCCCTAGCAACTACACTCTCTGAAAAGGAACTTCGTTGCTAAGCAATTCTGAGGAGGCAGACGCCGTCTTAAGTATCTTGCCGGCGTCTGACGTCATCCAGTGGGTTGCCCTCTGCCTGCAGGTGCTGAACCGTTAGCAGCCCCTTTAACCCCTCTGTCATCTAATGGTCCAACCGACTCCCTCACAGGTTTCTTGCTTTGGATATATTTTAAAAATTGTCCTGAAGAATTTGTAGCACTTGTCTCACGTGCTTCTAGATCTCGAGAGTAAAGTAGTACCTCATCCAAATAGACTATGACAGAAGCTTGTAATATTTCGCGAAGCACCTCGTTTATCAGATGCTGGAAGACTGCTGGGGTGTTGCATAGTCCAAACGGCATTACTAAATACTCATAATGCCCGTCCCTAGTATTGAAGGCAGTCTTCTATTCATCTCCAGGTCTGATGCAGACTAGATTATAAGCGCCACTTAAGTCGAGCTTAGTAAAAATTTTGGCACCTTGTAGTCTATCCAAAAGTTCAGGAATTAGCGGAAGAGGATAACGATCCCTCTTAGTGATGGCGTTCAAGCCTCTGTAATAGATACATGGTCTTAGGGAGCCATCCTTTTTCCCTACAAAGAAAAAATCCGCTCTGGCGGGCGATTTAGAGGGTCTGATGAACCCTTTAGCTAGATTCTCAGAGATATATTGTGACATAGCTCGTGTTTCAGGCAAGGATAAAGGGTAAACCCTTCCTCGAGGTGGTGTGGTTCCTGGTAGAAGTTCTATGGCACAATCAAAAGGGCGATGCTGTGGTAATATCTCCGCCTTCTTCTTGGAAAATACTTCTGCAAAATCTGCGTAAGGCGCAGAGAGCAATACAGAGGTATAAAATAAAGGCATGCCTGGGGCACGTGGAATCTGGAGACAGTGGTTGAAACAAAAGGTACTCCATTGTGCAATTTGTAAAGTGTCCCAATGGATGACAGGAAAATGCTGCTGTAACCATGGTAATCCTAGCACTACTGGATGGACTGCCTTCTCCAGAATAAAAAAGGAGATCTCTGAATGTAGAACTCTGGTTTGAAGCGTGAGAGGAGCTGTGCGAGCAGAGATACTTCCTGGGAGCACGGTTCCTCGGATAGACGTGATCTGCAGCGGGGGGTACGTGGAAGAATGGGAATCTGAATCTGCTGCACCAGATCAGACAAAATGAAATTCCCCCCAGCCCCTGATTAAATGAAAGCGAGAGTCTCGAAAGTCCCTCCAGGATATTTCTACATAACAGGAATGGTACATTGAGGAGCAGAGTTTATGCAGCCTAGGAGTATCTCCTCTGTACAGCCTAGGCTCTGGCGCTTTCCGGCTGATCCTTACACTGGGCTAGAAAGTGGCCCTTGCTGCCACAGTACAAGCACAAGCCCAATGCTCGACGGCGTCTCCTCCTCCTCCGGCATCAGCGGTGTTCGCCCTAACTGCATGGATTCCTCTGCTGTTGTCTCTGAAGAGGGTGGTTTCTTGAGCCACCAGAAGAGGTCAATGGTTGGTTGAACTCAGGTGCCAATGATACAGTCCGACGAGGTGGGTGTACTTCCTTTGACCTCTGCTGAAGACGAGACGGTCAATTCTTCCAGCCAAGTCTATTACTGCATTGAAGTCATCAGGGATGTCCCTGGTGGCCAGCTCATCTTTGATGCGTGCTGACAGCCCCTCTAGGAAAATTATTTGCAGACAATCATCCCGCCAATCTACCTCCAGAGCGAGGGTACGAAACGCAATTGCATAATCTGCCAAAGAACAGGAACCTTGACGTAACTGCAGTAACTCCGAAGTTGCGGTGGACAAGTATGCAGGTTCGTACAAGGCCTGCTTGAAGCTGACTGTAAACTGCTGCAGATTATTTAGAAGATGATCATTACGTTCCCACATGGGAGACGCCCAATTCAGAGCCTTCCCATCCAGAAGCGACAGGATATAGGCCACTTTTACGGCATCTGTAGGAAACTGGCTGGGTAGAAGAGAGAACCTAATGTAAAATTGGTTCAAAAAACCCCGACACCCTCTCACGTCCCCAGAATAACGAGAGGGAGCAGGTAGCTGAGTTGGAGCACTGACACTCACCACCGGAGCAGGAGGTTGTACCAGAGGAGGGTCGGCAGGCGTGGCATTCAGGCGGTTTGACAAACGTTCCACGGTGGCAGCTAGTACATCCAGGCAATGCTGTTGCTGTTGTAGCCGTTGAGCCATTCTGGGAATGGCCTGAAGACCAGAAAGGTCCGCCGAGTCCATGGCTTAGCAAATTGTTGTGACCAGGAATGTGGACCCTTGGGCCGGACTTGCGGAGAAGAGTTGGAAGAGAAGTTGGACTCCGCTGAAGAGAGACCGGGTTGGCGGTTAGCTGACTGAGTACCGTGTAGAAGCTTCACCCTGGAACTCCGTGGTACACCCGGGAGGAGCCCGAGAGCACCTGGACCGCTGGGACTTAGGCGAGAGTAGTGAAGAGGAAGTCTTCACCCTGGAAATCCAAGATCCCCCAGGAGGAGCCCGGGAGGACCTGGACCACTGGACTTAGGCGACGGTGGTGCAAAGCGATGAGAAGACAATCCAGAAGTTGAAGCAAGCTGCAGACAGGAGAACCGGATGAGAAGCTGAGGTCAAGAGCCAGAGAATCAAGCTAGGGAATTTGAAACAGATACCGTGGACTAGATCAGGATCAGCAAGGCAGGAGTCACAGAAGCTGAAGAGTCAGGAACTGGAGTCACCGGAGCAGGAGTCACAGGAGCTGGAACTGCAGGATGGCAACTACACTCTCTGAAATGGAACTTTGTCGCTAAGTAATTCTAAGCAGGCAGATGCCGGCTTAAGTATCTTGCCGGCGTCTGACGTCATCCAGTGGGTTGTCCTCTGCCTGCAGGTGCTGAACCGTTAGCAGCTCCCTTCTCACTGCGCGCGCATGCTCCCGGAGGGGTGGAGCTAAGATCGGACCTCGGCGGCGTCTCCCTCCTGAGACACGGCCCGGCAGGCCCGACATTCACACCGCGACCCGGCACGGGCCTCCCGGGGAAGAACAAAGGTAAGGACCCGGTCGCTAGGACCCGGTTGCTGTCCCTAGACCGGGACAGCAACACCCTCCTTTGTTCCAGCTTTCTTGACGGTTCCTTCCAATCTCTTCCCTTACGGGACTTGCCAATGCTTGGTCTTTTCCTGGTAATCCAATACTTTAAACAGATCTTGCCCGGTTACCTTAAATGGTTTAATGAATTCTTGGACTTTTTCTTCAAACTCATTTCCCTTATAAGTCATACTATTGGTCTCAACCAGTATTTAGTCTTCAACAGATTATACAATAGGAAAAGGCAGGGGAAGAAAAAGTGTAGGATCAAAACCAGGGCTGCTCAGGTAATGGAGGTAATATTTGTAAAAACTGATTTAGATTGAGAATTGTGTCCTGAACAGCAAGTTACTGAACATAATTTGGCACCTCCAGTGTGGAGGTAGAGGAGGCAGATAATACTGATAGTGTTGAGATTATACCACAGCAAAAGGGAATACCAAGTACAAGCCTGAACCACCATTCCCTTACCCTAATGATACCATACGGAAACAGCATCAAGCTTCCTCCAAGGGTTTCCCTGGCATCTCCCGGGCTTGGGCTTTGTACCATCATGGCTGGTGCCCCTTGTCTCTTGCTTGGAGCCTTGGGGTATAATTGACACTGTGAGTGGTTGCTTTGTGCCTCTGATGGTGCTTCGGGGTCTTCATGCTACTCTTTCCACTGTTTTGACCCTCTATTACAGCCTTGGATTTTTCCTGCCATTTTTGGTGCTTTATTCTCCTTTATGGTGCCTTAAAACTGTTTATGCCACAATTGATGCCACTTTGCTCCTCTTATGCTACTTTGGGGAGTTCATGTCACTGTTGTTTATGCACTTTGCCCCTATTTTAGAACCTTGGTGTGCTCTGGCAACCCTTTGTGCTGCTTTGCTTCCTCTCATAGTGCCTTGGGAGACTTTCTACCACTGCTGATAACTATTTTGTCCCATTACAGGACCTTGGGCTATTCATGCCCTTTTGGTGCCATATTGGCACAGTCGGTGCATTGGAGTTCCCTTCATACTTCAGATGATATTTATTCAGAAGTTTCATTAGAAATTATTTGCAAACTCTAATTTGGGAGCCCATAATAGGCTGCATTGCTTCCCCCATTGGCTTTAATGGGAAACAAATACAACAAATAAACTATATTTTTCTTTTGAAATGAACCAAATAACTGATTACAATCTACAAAATGAATAAATAAACTGAAACAAAATTTTTGACTCTGTACATCCCTAGAACAGGGATAAAAAAGAAGGCTGATGAAATGAAAGACAGGAAAATGAGAAAACTGGAAAAGGGAAGAAGTGAGAATACAGATGCAAGACTAGCCGATACAGTAAAGCGCAGCCGCGGTTACCCTGTTTCTAACCCGCTTTCTACCCACAATTTGGCCGCGTAAGTCTAACCCGCGATTCACTATGCGTTTTTACCAATCTTTACCGCTTCTTTAAATCGACGCGTATCCCTTTCCGCCTGCGGCATGTATATGATATGTAAATGATCAGATTAGCTATTCCCTCCCATACAGTAACGTGTGGCCCGATTATCGCCTTTTTAACCAACTGTTTTTCCGCGTCTTTAACCCGCTAATTTACCGCCTACCCTGACCCTGGTGTTAGAGGGATGTGACAGCAATAGGCAGGCTCCGGTCAAATAAGTGGGTGGGTTGGAGCAAGCGAGTAACATGGTGTGGCCTGGTTCTCCTACGCTCGGGCATCGGGGATTGCCAGTCCTCTCTCCCCCCCCCTCCCGAAGCAAGGCACAGGGCGAAAATCGACTCGACATGTTATTAAAGCAAATAGAAATTGTAACAAAAGTAAACTTATTGCATGCTTCCAGCACCCTAGTCCTCTCTCCCCGCCTCCCGAGGCGCCTACCGCAGCTCCCCTGCCTCCTGGGGGCAGTCGGCGGCGAAAGTGGCTTCCAGCAGCCCCGCCGGCGAAGGTGCATGAAAGCACGTCCAATTTGGGCGTTCAAGTAGCGAAGGCGCATGAGCGCACGCCGTGACCTGAGTGCCCGGATGGACGTCGGAGGTCACGGCGTGTGCTCATGTGCCTTCGCTGCTTGAGCGCCCAAATTGGATGTGCGTTCATTCACCTTCGTCGGCGGGGCTGCTGGAAGCCGCTTTCACCGCTGGCTGCCCCCGGGAGGCAGGGGAGCCGCGGTGGGTGCCTTGGGAGGAGGAGAGAGAGGACTGGGGCTGCTGGAAGCATGCAGTAAGTTTACTTTTGTTACAATTTCTATTTGCTTTAATAACATGTTGAGTCGATTTTCGCCCTGCGCCTTGCTTCGGGAGGGGGGGAGAGAGAGGACTGGCAATCCCCGATGCCCGAGCGTAGGAGAACATCCACTTCCTGGTACCTGTCATTTCAAATGACATTTGAAATGACAGGTACCAGCGCACCCAGGATACTGTATAAACGCTGTATAGCGCTCTATACAGTAAAATGGATTGCGCTTCATGGACGCTTCATGGACGCGCTTTGGACGCGGCTTGCATTTGCATGCCATTTAAATACTGTATCGAGCGGTATGTGATCCGAACTGTGCGCGTGGCAAACGAGCGGGCGCCCGGCACTGCCACACTTTTTCTTACGCGCCCTTACTGTATCGGCCTGAGATAGGAAAGACCATAAAAAAAGAATAACTAAATCAAATCCACAAACTGTTCAGAATAGACTTAGTTTTATATTTTTATTATAACTTAGTGTTATTCCTTTGCCAGCTTGTGTTTTGACTTCTAGAGTCAAGCCTAACTGCTCACCGTAGCTCATCTATCAAGCTTCCTGAGTTCTCTAGCTCTATCTATGTGGTCTTGGAATCACTACATGCAAAGAGATATATTTTATAACTTGCACGCATGCGTCCATGTGCGTGCAGTTCCTGGTGCATGCACATGGATGCGCCAATTTCATAAGATGCACACGCTGGTGCGCACATGTTATAAAATCAGGTGGCCACATGTACATGTTGTGCAGATTTTATAATCCATGCACACATGTGAAGGTGGCGCGTGCAAGGAGGGGTGAATTTATGTAAACTCCGTGCAGCAACAGCCGCTGTCTTGGCCGGCCTCTGTCCCGCCCCGCCCCTGGCCACCCCTTTGAAGAGGCCCGGCATTTGTGCGTTTATCAGGTTTTTTGCGTGTTGCCGAGCCTCTTTGAAAATTCGACCAGGCATGCGCAAGGCCCAGCCATACATGTAAACCCCAGGATTTTTGCGTACAGGCCTTTTAAAATCCAGGTGAAAAAGTCCAGACAGCAGAGAAAGGAATTCTGTATATCAGATTTCAGCTTGTTTATACACATAACAGAAATACCTAGCTATAGAAGAATATATTACTATACCTGAAGAGATCAGCATCATCTGCAAGAAATTTAGGTAGATTTGAGTCTCGCAAAGCTCTTATCAACACCACTTCCTCATTTAAATCTGGATTCTCTCTTTTCAGAGACCTAAAGTAATAATAATAACCCCAAAATATCAGTTAAACAAAAGATAGCTTCTTGACATACATTCAACTGAGACTAGCTAATGTTTACATAATATACATGGGGCCTGATATTCTGTCGACAGATAGCCGGATAAATAGGACTTATCTGGCTATATTGCAGCCACTGAATATCTGCTCAGCTTCAGCGGCTACTAGATAGCTGGATAAGTCAGTTATCTGGCTATCTAGTTAGCCGGATAAAAAGTGGGTGGGCAATGGATGGATCAGGTCGGCACTACTTACCTGGATAAGTTACCCAGCTGAGTCTAGACTTCCCACTGAGCATGTCTATACTTAGCTGGATAACACTATCCAGCATTCTAGGCAGATATTCAGCAGTATAGACTTGCCGCTGAATATCCTTGTAACTTAGCCAGACAAGTGCTATCTGGCTAAGTTACATTTAGAGCTGGCTTCTCAGTATTCACCTCATATTCTTATTGCAAAGATAACACATATTGGATTCTATAGTGAAGTAATTAATTATAACATTTACATAGAGATTTAACTAACAGGAAATGTACCTGATCGATGATTATTAAGGTTAAAAGAAAATCTAGTTTTAAATTAATTATTTATAATAATTTCATATAAGAACAAGTATATTTTCTTACCCAGCCATGACTAACACAGATTTGACTGCTCGCATACCAAAGTCATAGTGATCTTGTTGGGAGAGTTGCTCACTACAAAGTTTATACATTTGAGTCATCTTTCTTGCAAGAACTTTACTGGATTCAAAACCTTCAGAATACAGAATTACCTAAAACAGGCCAAAAAAAAAAAGTTTCAATTTCTACTGCACAAAGATAATTATATAATGTTATCATTCTAGAGCTCTTATTTTAATGATCTAGTTGTGGCCAGGCTCTGCCAGCCCCTAATATTTTTCCATTTTTCAGCGGTTATTAGGGGTTTTGCATTTTTGGGCTCCTCCCCTTGCTTTATCCCCACCTTTTTGTGGGTTGCAGCTTAGGTGTATGAATTGCCCTGTGAGCAGCTGATATTGCAAAAAGAGGGTTAGGAGATACTGGAATGGGCACAAGGTCTTTCTGCATCCCTGAAAGACTGATAAAGTTGTTAAGAGTACAGTACTCTTGCTAAGAGTACTGTACTCTTAGCAACTTGCTAGCAACAGTAGCAAGTGAGTACTTGATACTGTACTCTTGCTAAGAGTACAGATCAGAGATGGTCTTTACTGTTTCACAGTGGGCTGATTCAGGAGTTTCTGAAGAATGATAAGCATGGGGTATCCTGCACAAAAGCTTGCTGGGCAGAATGGGTGGATAGTTTGGTCCTTTTTTTCAGTTATTTCTATGTTTCTATGTTTAAGCATGGCTCCTTTATATTTGTTGCGGTCTAACACCACTATGGCCCGCCTTTATCGGCTGGCTTGATCACAACTTATTCCATCTCACTTAGACTTTTAAGTGCTTGCCTTTGCTCATTTGTAATGTTTTGATTAATCCACTGTTTATTTTGTTCAAAGTCCCGTATATCATTCAATACTAACTGCAAAAAGGTTTTTACATGAGAATCCATTGGTCCCGGAGGATTCCAAAGGGACTTAGGCTTCACAATAGATATATCCGGAGTATCTGTTCGGAGAAATGTATCCTTGAAGGATACTAATGAAACAGGAGAGTTGGGCATCCCAACAGAGAGATTCCATTAAAAGCAAACATAGTCCATGTGCCTATATGTAAAAAATCACCAAAGCTAATGATTTCCGAATTATCCCTAATAAATGAAAAGCAGGTTGTTAATACAACCAAAAAACACACATTGAAATGTCTGTATGCCAATGCCAGAAGTCTAAGAAGTAAGATGGGAGAGTCAGAGTGTATAGCAACAAATGATGAGATTCACATTATTGGCATCATAGAGTCGTGGTGGAAGGAGGATAACCAATGGGGCAGTGCTATATCAGGGTACAAATTATATCACAATGATAGGGAGGATAAACTTGGTGGGAGTGTGGCACTTTATGTCCGGGAGGGTTTGGAGTCCAACAGAATACAGATCATACAAGAGACTAAATGCTCAGTAGAATCTATATGGGTAGAAATCCCATGTGTGTTGGGTAAGAGTATAGTGATAGGAGTATACTACCGTCCACCTGGACAAAATGGTCAGACAGATGATGAAATGCTAAGAGAAATCAGGGAAGCTAACCAATTTGGCGGTGCAATAATAATGGGAGATTTCAATTACCCCAATATTGACTTGCTAGAGACATAAAGTTCCTGGATGCAATAAATGAATGCTTCATGGAGCAATTGGTTCAGGAACCAACAAGAGAGGGAGCTATTCTTAGTGGAACTCAGTATTTGGTGAGAGAGGTAACGGTGGTGGGGCCAATTGGCAACAGTGATCATAACATGATCAAATTTAAACTAATAACTGGAAGGGGGAAAATAAGTAAATCTGCAGCTCTAACACTAAACTGTCAAAAGGGAAACTTTGATAAAATGAGGAAAATAGTTAGAAAAAAACTGAAAGGTGCAGCTGCAAAGGTTAAAAGTGTTCAACAGGCATGGACATTGTTTAAAAATACAATCCTAGAGGCGCAGTCCATATGTATTCCACACATTAAGAAAGGTGGAAGGAAGGCAAAACGATTACCGTCATGGTTAAAAGGTGAGGTGAAAGAGGCTATTTTAGCCAAAAAAACAT
Organism: Rhinatrema bivittatum; assembly: GCF_901001135.1. Lineage (NCBI taxonomy): Eukaryota > Metazoa > Chordata > Amphibia > Gymnophiona > Rhinatrematidae > Rhinatrema > Rhinatrema bivittatum. Next base: position 408,757,690 of record NC_042615.1, read on the forward strand.
CCTTCAAAAATTGGAAGGATCCATCTGAAGAAAATAGATAAAACATAAGCATTGTCAAGCTAAGTGAAAATATTGATTAGACAGGCGAAGAAAGAATTTGAAATGAAGTTGGCCATAGAGGCAAAAACTCATAATAAAAAACGTTTTTTAAATATATCCGAAGCAAGAAACCTGTGAGGGAGTCGGTCGGACCATTAGAAGACTGAGGGGTTAAAGGGGCTCTTAAGGAAGATAAGGCCAATGAGAAAGACTAAATGAATTCTTTGCTTCCGTGTTTACTAATGAGGATGGTGGGGAGATACCAGTTCCGGAGATGGTTTTCAGGGGTGATGAGTCGGACGAACTGAACGAAATCACTGTGAACCTGGAAGATGTAGTAGGTCAGATTGACAAACTAAAGAGTAGAAAATCACCTGGACCGGATGGTATGCATCCTAGGGTACTGAAGGAACTAAAAAATGAAATTTCTGATCTATTAGTTAAAATTTGTGACCTAACATTAAAATCATCCATTGTACCTGAAGACTGGAGGGTGGCCAATGTAACCCCAATATTTAAAAAAGGCTCCGGGGCGATCCGGGTAACTATAGACCAGTGAGCCTGACTTCAGTGCTAGGAAAAATAGTGGAAACTATTCTCAAGATCAAAATTGTAGAGCATATAGAAAGACATGATTTAATGGGACACAGTCAACATGGATTTACCCAAGGGAAGTCTTGCCTAACAAATCAGCTTCATTTTTTTGAAGGGGTTAATAAACATGTGGATATAGGTGAACCGGTAGATGTAGTGTATTTGGATTTTCAGAAGGAGTTTGACAAAGTCCCTCATGAGAGGCTTCTACGAAAACTAAAAAGTCATGGGATAGGAGGTGATGTCCTTTCGTGGATTACAAACTGGTTAAAAGACAGGAAATGATCTAGAAAGGAATATGACGAGCGAGGTTATCAAATTTGTAGATGATACAAAATTATTCAGAGTAGTTAAATCACAAGCGGACTGTGATACATCGCAGGAGGACCTTGCAAGAATGGAAGATTGGGCATCCAAATACCAGATTAAATTTAATGTGGACAAGTGCAAGGTGTTGCATATAGGGAAAAATACCTTTGCTGTAGTTACACGATGTTAGATTCCATATTAGGAGCTACCACTCAGGAAAAAGATCTAGGCATCATAGTGGATAATACTTTAAAACCGTCAGCCAGTGTGCTGCAGGCAGTCAAAAAAGCAAACAGAATGTTAGGAATTATTAGGAAGGGAATGTTAATAAAACAAAAATTTCATAATGCCTGCTATATTCGCTCCATGGTGAGACTGCACCTTAAGAACTGTGTACAATTCTGGTCGCCACATCTCAAAAAAGATATACTTGCGATGGAGAAGGTACAGAGAAGGGCAACCAAAATGATAAAGGGGATGGAACAGCTCCCCTATGAGGAAAGGCTGAAGAGGTTAGGGCTGTTCAGCTTGAAGAAGAGACGCGGCTGAGGGGGGGATATGATAGAGGTCTTTAAGATTAGGAGAGGTCTTGAACGAGTAGATGTGAATCAGTTATTTACAACTTTGGATTAATAGAAGGACTAGGGGGCATTCCATAAGTTTAGCAATCGGAGAAAATTCGTTTTTCACTCAACGCACAATAAGCTCTGGAATTTGTTGCCAGAGGATGTGGTTAGTGCAGTTAGTGTAGCTGGGTTCAAAAAGGTTTGATAAGTTCTTGGAGGAGAAGTGCATTAACAGCTATTAATCAAGTTTACTTAGGGAATAACCACTGCTATTACTGGCATCAGTAGCATGGGATCTTCTTAGTGTTTGGGTAATTGCCAGGTTCTTGTCGCCTGGTTTGGCCTCTGTTGGAAACAGGATGCTGGGCTTGATGGACCCTTGGTCTAACCCAGCATGGCAATTTCTTATGTTCATAAGTTCAAGATGGCAGCAGGCTAACGCCGGCAGGTCGGAATTGCTCGTGGATTTTCCTCTGAAACTGAAATTTTCTTAAAGAATGCCCCCTAAGAGTTAAGGATGCATGAGGGTATATCCCTCCATACCCCCGACCCTACCAGGGAAATGTACAATCCCCGAACTTGCCGCAATTTACCCGATAGGGGAAGCCAATACCCTCGCTGAGGATTCGTGGTTGGGAGCGACGAATGCCTCTGGGGAAACATCTTTGTGTCCTCCGGACTTGTGACAGCCGGTTGCACCAGGACTATTACCTCCAGCAGTATCCATGGTGTTGGAAGCGGAACCAAAGTGCCCTGCCGAAGGTCCAGGGGGAATGGAATCTGCAGGGAGAGGCCCGGAGAGTGCAGATACAGGGGAAGACCTGGAATCGCTGGGAGCCGCGGCCCCACTCCTGCCTGATATCGGAGAGAGAGGTGAGTTACCTTGTATGGAAGATCACAGGGGGCTCACAGCAGAGGAAGAAATGGTGGGCTTGCAGGGAGGAACCGCAGTCAAAGGCCGCCCCAAGCTGGACTTGGTTACTCTTGACTCCCTTTGGGAGTTAGTAGCTTCGTATGACCTCGCTTTTCATGGGTTTACAAAGCAGTTAAACTCGCTGTAGGGAAAACTGGGACCAAAGTAACTCATGAACACGATGGTTTGATAAAAGAAAAACAACAAGATAATTGTGATACAAGAAGAAGTGGAAGTTGACGCAAAAGATTTTGCCAACTTTAATCCAGGATAAGCAAAGTAATGAATAAAAAAAATGGAGGCTATAGAAAATAGACTAAGAGACTACACTTAAGAATTTTAAACTTCCCTAAAGTTATAGGGAGTAATCTCGAGTTACCTTGAGGAAGTACATTATGGAGACTCTAAAAATTTCATCTGAACATTTACCATCTATTAATAAAGTCTATTTTCTCCCTTATAACAGAGTTACAGAGGGGAATCAGCCACAGACTTGAATAACCTAACGGATATCTTGGAATCCTCAATAGAAATATATGAAAGGGAGACCCTACTTATTTCTTTGGTTATAGAAGCTGATGAAAGTTTGTTAATGAAGCATTACTTTCAACATATGAGAGAGAATTTCATGGGCCAACAAGTTCAGGTCTTCCCAGACCTGTCAAAGGTAATTCGGGAAAGGAGGAAAGCCTTTCTCTCTATGAGACAAGAATTAAATACAATAAGGGCTAAGTTGCTTCTAAGATATCCATGCAAGTGTGTGGTCACCTACAATAAAGATGTTTATATATTTTTTGCCCCGGAACAGCTGAGAGTATTTATAGCCTCTAGAAAGAGGGCATATTTAATCTCTTCTCCAATAGAGGGCCAAGGGGAATAAATGCAGGTCTAAACATATATTTGGGGTAAAGATTGAGCCTGTTAAGCCTTTACTATGTCTTTTTTGACTGATGTTTTCCTATTGCTAAGTGAGTTCTCCTATTACTAAGTGAGTTCTCCTAAATAATCCCCCCCTACCCCCCCAAAATTCACAAAGATTGTGGTCTAAATAATTTGAATTAATAATTACTTATAGAAAAATGGATGTATGTAAAGAAATTTGTTACTGTTTCAAAGTATATCTTTGTAAATTTACTGAAAATGAATAAAATATAAATTTAAAAAAAGCAGCTGTAGACAGATTAGCAAACTTTGTTAAAAACAGATAACCATTTCAATACTCAGCCAACTGAAACACTAAGGTCAGACATTAAATAAATTAACAATAGTCTAGGGCAATGGTCCCCAACCTGTCCTGGAGGGCCACCAGCCAGTCGGGTTTTGGGATATCCTCAATGAATATGCATGAGAGAAAATTTGCATGTACTGCCTCCATAACATGCAAATTTTCTCTCATGCATATTCATTGTGGATATCCCAAAAACCCGACTGGCTGGTGGCCCTCCAGGACAGGTTTGGGGACCACTGGTCTAGGGACTTGAGTAACCCTTACCAGTAACCCCTGGAACATGTAGCCACATAACAGGACTATAACATAATCATACAGAAGCCAAGGGCGGGAAGCTGAATCCATCTGTCTTGATTAAGGAAAAGGAAATTATCAGGTAAGTAGTAATTTCTCATTTGCTAGCACCTAGACAGATGGATTCAGGACCAGAGGGATGTACCCAAGCTACTCCCGAATAGGGTGGAAGGCTGCCCGCAGTCCAGTCAAAACCACATATGCAAGGCTGCATCCTCCCGGCCTGTTCATCCAGAAGATAATATCTGGAAAGGTGTGTAAGGAGGACCATGTCACAGCTCGGCAAATGTTGACAGGAGACAACAATCAAGCCTCCACCCATGAAATTGCCTGAGTCCTAGGGGAATGAGTCCTAATCTGAGTAGGCAATGGCTTTTCTGTAGTCACATACATGGCTCTGACTACCTCCTTAATCCAGGGAGCTATTGTAGCCCACGAAGCTGGCTCACCCTGTTTACCTCCAACATGAAAGACAAAAAGATAATTAATCTTTTGGAAAGGTTTAGAAACCTCCAGATACCTCAGGACATGTCTCTTGACATCCAAGAGATGTAATAGGTGATGTTCCTCTGCATCTCTTTCCTTATCTAGAGATGGCAAGGAAATGGACTGATTCAAGTAAAATCTGAGATACTTTAGACAAGAAAAAAGGAACAGTATGCAGTTGAATCACTCCTGGAGTCACCGCCGAAGGAACGGTTCTCAACAAGACGAGGCCTGCAGCTCTGAAATTCGACACGCAGAAACACCAGAAACACCACCACCAGAAAACACCATTTTCAAGGTCAGTAAGCACAAGGAAAAGAAGTCCATTGGTGGAAACATAGGACCCACCAAAATATCCAATACCAGATTAAGATTCCACAAGGGTACCAATAACTGCAAGGGAGGATGAAGATGTTTCACTCCCCTCAAGAAATGGGCCACAACAGGATGAGACAACAAGGATTCACTATTCACCTGACCCCTGAAACAGGTAAGAGCCACTACCTGTATGTTCAAAGAATTAAGGGCCAACCCCGTTATTCAATCCATCCTGCAAAAATTCCAAAATGAATGGGATCCTTGAGGAATGAGGAAATACCCCTCGATTCTCACACCAAGCCTCAAACATTCACCAAACCCATACATAGGTTAAGGAAGTCGAGAATTTTCAGGCATGTAGCAAGCGAGCCCTCTCAAGAGACATAGCATGACAAAACCGATTTGGATCTTTGTGAAGAACAGGTCCTGGCTGCAACAAATTCCTGTGTGCCGGAAGACAAAGGGAGGATTCTACCAGAAGTCTTCACAGATCTGTATACCATGGTCTCCTGGGCCAATCCGGTGCCACCAAAAGCACCATGACCCTGTGGCCTTCAATCCTCAAACTATTCTGCCCAAACATGGGCCACAGAAGAACGACATACTGCAGCTTGTCATCTGGCCAAACCTGCATGAAAGCATTAATACCCAATGACTTTGGATCTTTCCTGTGGCTGAAGAATCTAGGAATCTTTGCATTGAAAGAAGTTGCCAGCAGGTCTAGGAATGGAAGGCCCCAATGATCCACTATCAAATGAAATGCCTTATCCGACAATACCCATTCTCCTTGGTCCAATGTGCGAGGCCAAAATCTCCTGAAGATGCACTTTTGCCCATTCCTTAAGTTGGTCTATTTCCTGCGACACTTGCTGGATCTTGGTTCCTCCCTGCTGATTGATGTAAGCCATTGCGTTGTCCGACATTACTCAGATCGCTCAACTCTACAGTCTGCCGCTGAACTGCAAGTACGCCAATTGGACTGCCCAGGCTTCCAGCCTATTGATGTTCCAGAGAGACACCTCTGAGTTCTAGCACCCTTGCGCTGATAATTCCTGACAGTGAGCTCCCTGGCGAAACTCCTTTTCTCAGATGTTCCACTTACAACCATCACTAGAAGTAAGAGCAGACTTCCATCGGCAGGTGGAGCCAAATCGAATAGTCCTGAGATTGCAGGTTCCAACGAGAGAGCAAGGAGCACTGAAGAGGACACATGTGCGCCCTTACCCATGGCACCGCTTGCAGGGTTGCCGCCAAGGACCTGTAGATAGGACCACACTGTTGGGCATATAGCGTTCACCAAGAAACACACCAGCACTATCGATTTCTGAATACAAACTTCTGGCAAGAAAACTTGCCCTGCCTCGTGTTGAACCGAACACGCTGATACTCCAACGAGAGATGGCTGAAGACTGCTCTTGACTAGTTCACCACCCAACCGAACTCTTGCAACAGGGAAATCAACCTGCTGGTCACCAGTCCGCTCTCTTCCAGAGACATGTCTCAAATCAGCCAGTCATCCAAATACAGATGTACTAGAATCCTATTCTTTCTCAACTCGGCAGCCACCACCAGCATTACCTTGGAAAACATTCTGGGCATGGTGACCAGACCAAACTGCAAGCTTGAAACTAAAAATGGCACCCTCAACACCATGAAATACAGAAAAGTTGGTGCTCCAATAGGATGGGAATATGGAGGTACACCTTGGACAGATCGAAGGAGGTCAGGAATTCTCCTGACTGCACAGCCATTATCACTGAGTACAAAATTTCCATGCAAAAATTAGTCACCCACAAATGACATTTGACTTCTTTGAGATCCAGGATTAGATGAAAGGAGCCCTCCTTCTTGGGCACAATGAAATAAATGAAATGTTGCCCCATATTTTCTTGAGATGTGGGTACTGGAATCACAGCTCTCAGACTGAGAAGCCTTGACAGTGTAGACTCCACTACATGCTTCTTCAGCAGGGAGACACCATGAACATGTTCTGAGGAACACTGTGAAAACTCCAGCACTTATTCTTCTCATATCATCTCCAGGACCCACTGATTCGATGTGTTCTGGACCCACTTCTGATAAAAGAGAGGTGTCCCCCTATCTCCTGTTCCTGGGAGTGGGTCAGGAAACCTTCATTGGGAGGCTTGGGAGGTTCCACTGCCTGAGCCTGTACATCATCTGGGCTGTCTGGGAAGAAAGGACTAAAACCTACTGAAAGAATGAATCCTCTGAAAGGTTGCTCCTCTGTAAGGTTGAAAACTCTTGGATCCCAAGATCCAATACAATACATTAAGATCCAAGAGGAACTACTACGCATCCAAGATCCACCATCTAATCTTCGACGCTAAAGCCCTCTTTAGCTACGTCTCTAACCTCACACAAATAAACCCATCAGAAATCGCTCTCAACCAAGCCAAATCTAAAGCGGAAGAACTAGCGCTATTTTTCAACAACAAAATAAGCAAACTACTAACTCAGCTGCCCCATAACATCACATCTACTTCAACACCACCTCAGACCGCCTTCAAAAATACCTGCTTAGAAGAACTAGAACTCACCTCTTCCATTGAGATCCAAGGTATACTACGGAAAATGAAACCATCTTCTCACCCTTCGGATCACATCCCCTCGAAATTGCTTCTATCAATTCCTGACTCCATCGCCAAATCCCTGTCAGACATCATAAATTGCTCAATAACACAAGGATCTTACCCAGATGACCTAAAATTGGCCTCTCTCAAACCACTACTCAAGAAACCTAATCTAGATCCTAATTACCCAAACAACTACAGACCGAACGCCAACCTCCCCTTCATAGCCAAGATTATGGAGAAATTGGTGAACACCCGACTCTCAAACTACATTGAAGAAAATAACCTATCCCCATCACAATACGGATTCCGCAAAACACTAAGCACGGAGTCCCTCCTCATCTCCTTAACAGATTACCTCATCCTGGGCCTCGATAAAGGTCAAGCCTTCTTATTGATCCTACTGGACCTTTCTTCAGCCTTTGACACCGTCAATCATTCCCTACTCATTAACCAGTTAACCTCCATAGGCATCTCAGGCACAGCACTATCTTGGTTCATATCCTTTCTCAGCAAGAGAGGATACAAGGTCAAGATCCAGAACAAAGAATCCTCCCTACACCCGTCGTCAGTAGGAGTCCCACAAGGGTCCTCCCTGTCTCCTACTTTATTTAACATTTACCTTATACCATTATGCCAACTACTCACAGACCTCAACCTCAAACACTTCCTTTATGCGGACGATATCCAGGTCCTGATACCCATTAAGGATTCCTTCGCAAAAACTCTGGCTTACTGGGATACATGCCTTCAAAAAATTAAACTCCTCCTCACCAGCCTAAACCTGGTATTAAATTCCGGCAAAACTGAACTACTGCTCATCGCCTCAGAGAACAACTCCATTACCTCTGCACAGCAAGCCACGCCAACAATCACACAAGTGAGAGACCTAGGAGTCCTAGTTGATAATCGCCTGAATTTCAAAGCCACTATTAACAAAACCACCAAAGACTGTTTCTATCAACTACAAGTTCTGAAAAGAATTAGACCTCTTTTCCATGCCCAAGATTTCAGAACCATTCTGCAAGCAATCATTTTTTCAAAATTAGACTATTGTAACACCATCCTACTTGGCCTTCCCGCTTCATACACCAAACCGCTTCAGATGGTGCAAAATGCAGCTGCACGAATTCTGACAAATACCAGGAGAAGGGACCACATAACCCCCATTCTAAAGAACCTCCATTGGCTACCGATACACTTTAGAATAATATACAAGGCCATTCTCACCACATACAAAAACATCCACCAACTGGGTCCCATTGACCTACAGATCCCTCTCCGACTACACAATTCGTCAAGACCGACAAAAGATGCATACAAGGGTTCGCTACAGGTACCACCGCCCAAATCTACCAGACACAGCACACTAAGAGACCGAGCTTTCTCTACAGCCATCCCACCGTTATGGAACTCCATACCCTCAAATCTCAGAATAGAACCATGCATCTCAACCTTCAAAAAAAGACTAAAGACCTGGATATTCATACAAGCCTTCCCAGACGTCAATTGATCTAATACTTCCAAGCCACCCCTAATCTCCATCTACACTATGGTCGACCTTATCTCCTATCGTTTACTTGTGTAAATTAATAACCTGTCCTTTCTCTTCCTCTAAGCCAAGTTCTTATCACCTTGTTATATGTAACTGCCTTTTCAGCACCATTGTTATTGTTATGTTTACTTTGCACCCCTGTTTTATGTGAACCAGCATGATGTGACTGCTGTCTCGAATGCCGGTATATAAAAATCTAAAATAAATAAATAAATAAATAAAATCCCCGAGCACAACCTCTCATGGTAAAGGAGCAAGCATCTGCTTTTTATTCTCAGGCAACCGAGGAACTGGGGATTCACCCCACTTACTGACCAGTTTCTCCGCTTCCAAATAAGAGCGAGCCTTCAAAGGGCAATTTAGTAAGGTTAGCCTTAGAGGTCGCATTGGCCAAAAAGGCAGTTGCTGGCTCCATAAATGTCCTGGAATTCACTTCCGAGTCATCGACCTACTGAGAGAGAAGTAAGCAAGAGCCACCAGGGAAAAACAAGAAGCTATCTACAATGTCATTGCCACTGCTTCAAATCTTGTTTATGGGTGGTCTCAATCCTCCTATCATGAGCATCCTTCAATGCCGCTCCTCCCTCTATAGGAATAATTGTTCATTTGGAGACTGCACAAACAAGTGCATCCACCTTCGGAAAATGTAAACGCTCTCTCGCTACTGGATCCAAGGGGTATAGACTTTCCATAACCGCTATGCTTACTGCAGAGCGGAAAAAAGAAGACTGAGGGAGACACCTGTGGTTCACAGGGATAATTGCAGGCTGAGTATACTCAGTGCACTCAGTGTGCCAGTGTCAGTCAAAGCTTTACAGATACTTTGACAGAAACGTTTTCCATACAGGGCTCCATCCTGTGATGTCACCCATATGTGAGGACTACCATCCTGCTTCTCCTGTGAGAAATACTGTGATAACAGTTTGCTCCGACTCCATCTGCTGGTATAGCTGCATAACCCACTGGTCCTGAATCCATCTGTCTAGGTGCTAGGAAACTGAGCCTCATATAAAAGAATGGGATTTTTTTCGAACATTATTTGTGCTATATTAATTTTATGAACGTTACTACTGTTTCACAACTTGAAATATTGAAAACATTTTTTTAAGGTCTAAAATACCCATTAGAGGATTTTTCATCTGTATTACGTTTACTATTTACCTTTTGATAAAAAGAAAGTTGATAATGGAGGAGAAAATAATTTACCCATGGTTTTGTTATATTTAACTGGTATGCTAGAATCTTCAGAAAAACAGCAAACCCCCCCACACCTTTATTTTATAAGTTGCGCCTGTCTCCAGGCAGGCGTAGATTTACGCAAGCAGACTTTGAAAATCTGCCCCATACTGTTTTAAGGTGCTATGTTGAAGGTTTATACTGATTTGTGCAAACTCAAAAGAGACATAACATCTTTTCTTTTTTACAAATTACATTTAATTGAGATGGGGGCAAGTTTTATTTTCTAATATTTCCTGTGGAATTTATAATTTGCAATGAAGGAGTTTTTTGTTTTTTTTCCCACTGCAACTGCAGGTACTTATTGAGAGACTATCAGAAGATGCTACCATTGTGGTTTCAACATCAGTTGAGGGTTGAGTGGTTGTTTTTTCTCATAAGCAGCTTGAATATTATTCTATTTTGCTTAGGATTTATTATATTTTCGTCCTCCAGGTGTTCTTGTGGGCTTGATGTTCAGAAAGGCTGTCTTCTATTTTCTTCTTTACATTTTTCCTATGTTTGATATGTTTTCCTTGAGGAATATTTTCTTGTTGGAATTTAAATTGCCTGATAAAACTTTAAAATTTTTGAACAAATAAAAAGTTAAAAAGTATAATCAACGAGGGGCGCTCTAGCGCTGAGACAAGATGGCTGCCTGAACTCTCCGCTCCGATAAGCCTCCTAATCTTTCGCTATACAGAGCCTCTTTTTTAAGGATTTCGTCTTGCATTTTCGAAGCTATTTTCTCCCCAGAGATGGCTGCGTCCAAAACGGGCAAAATTGAAGCAGCTTTTGCGGCTGGAACTGGAACAAAAAGGGCCAAACAGGACCCGCCAACACCCGACAAGGCCCCAACTACGAAAGCAATGGCGTCGGCAGAATTGGTATTAGCCGAACTTAAGCAACTGAAGGACATGATACAACTGAATACCGATGCGACGGCGGCCATTCGATCGGATCTGCAAGTGGAAACTACCCAAATGGGATCTTTTCAGCTCAAATTGGACGATCTGGAATCCCAAACGTCCACCCTGCTAGTTGCCACGGCGCCTCTACCGCGCGTCATGAAAGATGTTGAAAAATTGCAGCAGGACCTAGAGGACTTAGCTAATCGAAATCGTCGCAATAACGTTCGTATCTTGGGGGTACCTGAAGGCACTGAGGGTACGGATATGATTGCATTCCTTCAAAAAAGTATCCCTGCTTTGCTGCACATAACATTTGATCAACCTTTTGAAATTGAACGCGCACATCGCGTTCCCTCAAGGTCTCCACGGAACTCTCCGTTCCCCAGGCCAATTATCTTTAAAACCTTGCGATTTCCTCACGCTTTGGCTATCCTTACTACAGCACGTACCAAAGCTCCTCTTACCTTTCAAGGCAATTCTGTATTATTCGTTCCCGATCTCGCTAAAACAACGGCGGAGAGGCGCAAGGCCTTCTTGGCAATGAGACCCCGATTACAAGCATTGGGAGCAAAATATGGGATCCTTTACCCGGCGCAGCTAAAGGTAACTTTTAATAATCAAACGAAACTTTTCCATACTGTGTCAGATGCCGAGCAATTTCTTTCCCAACATGAGGAAACAGCTGGAATGATCACCTGAGTGGAATTGGGATACTATTTTGGACATTCTTTCTTTGGATTGCCGTTTCGGAGTGGGTCCTTTTTTGGGCGGTGCACACTCCCCACGGCGACTTCATTTTTTTTTTCATTCAGTTATAGCTGTATATTAGCGCTCAAATGACCACGCAGTTCTTATCTGCTCATTTTTTTTCTCACCCTCTTCGCGCAATGAGAGGTATCTGCAAGAGGAATCATTTTGATTATCACAGCCGCGTTTTCTTTTCTTTATTTTACAGCATGTACCTGGGTTTGATACTCGAATTCTTAGTGGTAAAGGAACCACTTATCTTAAGGATCGGCTGTTACAGACGGAATTCTCCCTTATTGTTTTATTAATGTCTTTTTTGCTCTGTATTGGCGATTAGGAACATCGGCATAGACTCTTCTGGAAGCGGAGGACACGGTGCCATCTGTTCACCTAGAGGCTCATCATTTATATTTTTTTGCCTGCGGTAATAACTGTTGGGCGAATACTTTTCGATTTCCCTACTAATTACTCATCCCAATTTTATAACTCTTTCTGGAATGGCTAGAGGCTCTAATCCTCATTGGTTTGTATTCTTTTTTTCTTTTTTTCTTTCCTGCTCTTTTTCTGGAATGCCCTCTGTCTTAACTATTGGACTGTGTATAGACAGGCAACCGTTCTGGTTATCTCCTAATGATGTATTCTCATGGCGTCCAAGATATCCAATTTTACTATAGCGTCTTTAAACGTCAATGGTTTCACGAACCAGATCAAGAGAAAAAAAATCCTCACATATCTGCAATATCTACATGCGGACATTGCTCTAATACAGGAGACCCATTTAAACTCTGTGGAATCTACTAAACTCCAGCAACAGTGGGTTGGCCAGGTCTATTTTAGTCCGGCCACCAAGAAAAAAAGAGGCACAGCTATCTTACTTCACAAACACTTGGGAGCACAGTCCTCCATCAAGCTGCAGACTCAGAGGGGCGTTGGAACATAATACAGATATTGCTACAGAATGAGAAATATACCATTCTTAATCTCTATGCACCTAATCAAGATGACCCGGTTTTCTTTCAAACAGTGCTGGCACAACTATTACTGCTGGATCCTGCACACTTTATAATCGGTGGAGACTTTAACCAACCAATGGATGCCGTTTTAGACAGACGTACTAAGGCTAAGCCCTTTTTGTCGAAGTCTACACAGACCTTGAGGCACTTGGCACATACTTCTGGTTTATCTGATCCATGGCGGCTTCTTAACCCCACTGCACTAGATTATACTTTCTACTCCTGCTCTCACACGTCGTACTCGAGGATAGACTTCTTTCTGATATCACATGCATTGATCTCCAAGATTCGATCTGCTAAAATACATCCGATTTTGATCTCTGATCACGCAGCACTCACCATCACCTGTGCTTTCCAGACGCCGATTTCAACTGATCGTCAATGGCGCTTCAATCCATCTTTGCTTTCGGACTCCACTTTCACCACCACACTCACATCCAAAATTGAGGATTTCTTTCGCATTAATGTCACACCTGATATACCAATGCCTACAGTTTGGGCGGCCTTCAAAGCCACTATTAGAGGCGAAATCATTAGTTACTCAATACACAAGCATAAGTCTCAAAAAGCTAAACTTTACCAGCTACAGCAAGAAGTGGAAAGTCTGGAACAACTTCATATACAGAATCCATCCCCACAAACGCTGACTCCACTGTTGAAAGCTAGATTTCACTACAATCAGGCCCTTAGTGATCAAGTAGAGCTTCATTTATTTCAAAATAAGGCTAGATACTACGCTGAAAATAATAAATGTGGTCATCTTCTCTCTTCTTTGCTGAAGAAAAGAGCGGATAAAAAGAAAATAGTGAAGATCCGGTCCCCTACTAATCAGCTTTTGACATCGGACGAGGACATTTTGCAAACTTTCCGTGATTTCTACGCACATCTCTATCAAAGTTAAGTTTCCCCTTCCACTACTCAAATACAAGACTTTTTGTCGTCCTTGCCTCACTACATGCTGACGGACACTCAGAGCCTACAGCTGGACGCTCCTATCCAGTCGGCGGAAATTTCAGCTGTTATATCGTCTTTACAGTCTGGAAAAGCTCCGGGACCGGATGGCTTCACATCTGACTTTTTCCAAGCCTTTCAAGGAACATTGTGTACATATTTACAATCTTATTTTGCATCTCTCTTGGCCAATCCACAGGCTTCCTCTGAGTTTACTGAAGCATGTGTAGTGGTTCTTCCCAAGCCAGGTAGAGATGATTCTCTTCTTTCCAATTACCGCCCAATCTCGCTCCTAAACGCGGATTACAAGATTTTTGCTAAAATATTAGCCACTAGGCTAACCCATCTTATGCCGCTACTTATTCACCCAGACCAGTCTGGATTCATTAAAGATCGCTTAATTACTAATAACTCTCGCCTGTTTTTGCACTTAAGCAATCTTCAATTTCATGCTTCTGAGCCGACCGTTTCCATATCTCTGGACTCGGAAAAGGCCTTCGACCGCGTCGAGTGGCCTTTTCTCTTTCATGTATTGCAATGGTATGGGCTCGGGCCGGTTTTTCTTTCTTGGATTAAACATATTTATCATTCTCCCTTTGCATATCTCTACATTAACAATTAGAAATCTACCCGATTCCCGCTGTATAGAGGCACCAGGCAAGGGTGTCCACTCTCCCCATTGCTTTTCAACCTGGCTTTGGAACCACTCCTAATTGCTATTCGTGCCAATTCTGATATCACCGGTATATCAGTTGGAACGGATACTTTCAAATTATCTGCATATGCTGATGATGTTCTACTTTTTCTCACTAACCCTTCTTCTTCCTTATCTGCTCTTTTTTCTCTTATTTCTCATTATTCAATGCTTTCTGGCTACAAAACTAATTGGCACAAGACTGAACTTCTCCCTCTTAACTATAGTGGGTCCCTTCTCGATCTTTCCCAATATCAAATACAGAAGATGAAGAAGGGCCTTAAATACTTGGGAATTTATTTCCATACTGATCCCGGAGACACTATTACCCACTGTGAGTCAACGATCTTGCAACAACTCAGGGATGTCACTCTTAAATGGTCTCCTCTCCATTTAACGTGGTGGGGGCGGTTAGAGACTATTAAAATGGTTCTAGCCCCGAAGATCACCTATATTCTTGCCATGGTCCCTATATTTTTTTCCACTGATTTTTATTTATATGTAGATAGATTGTTGACCACCTTCCTCTGGAATCACAAGACCCCACGGATAGCCTTACGTAAATTAAAAGCCACCAAACAGGATGGTGGAGTAAATTTTCCTGATTTTTATAGATATCATCAAGCCTTTATTTTATAATCTGGTTTCTATTATTTTTCTCACTATATTCCTATTACAAATTTCCCGCGATGGCTGGGGATAGAAGCCACATTAATTTCCCCGCTTCCCATATACTTATACCCTAGTGTCACTTTATCTTCCCGACTGGCTTCACATTCAATTTTACGTTCCTTACATAGAGCATTCGGGGAATTAGAGACTCTTCGCCCTCCCTCAACCTATACATGGAAATCATCAAAATTTGGTCCAATAGGGGGGAACTCTTTGCTTAATATTGACAGTCAACCTATTTTTTGGCCGCTCTGGAACAAGGCGAATATTTGGTCAATCTCAGATGTTTTTGACAATAATGGATTGTGTTCCTTCTCATTGTTGCAAGATCATTACTCTCTCCCTAGGTCGCAATTCTACTCCTGGCTACAACTCCGAAGTCTGCTTAGCAAGGCACATGAGAAGACGATACATCCAGATAAGGCCCCTTTCTTGCTTGATGTCTATCAGGAATATGGTCCTAGAGGCCACCTGGCGTCTCATTTGTATAAGTTAATCTCTCGATTATTTTATAAGAATACTCCCTCTCTGTTATCTACAGTCTGGGCTCAGGAACTGTCTACTCCGATCTCCTCAGAGTGTTGGACATATGTTTTGAATGTTATGATGCGCATCTCCTTATCCTCTAGTCTTACTCAGTCTATGTTTTTTGTACTACATAGAGCATTGTGGACCCCTTGGAAGCTTTTTAGGGCCGGAGTCCTCGCGTCACATAACTGTTGGTCATGTGCTGGTAGTAACGCTACTCTACAGCATATGTTATTTTCATGTCCTTATACATTACAATTCTGGACAAAAGTATGGCAGATAGTAACCGAGATTTTTCAATTTACTGTGCCTTTGTCCTACTCCGTCACTATTTTGAAAGGAGCCCATCCATCTATTACCCTCTCAGCTCCCCACTGCAAACTACTGGATTTTCTTTTAACTATTGCGCAACATAACATTCTTTCCAATTGGAAACGCAGTGATCTACTGTCTGAACATCTCTGGTGGAACTCTGTCTGTTTATATGTGAAATATGAAAAAGCAATGGCTGTAAAGTTCAGGAGGCTAGCGGCTTGGTCACAGGTGTGGAAACCATTAGACGTTTACCTACAGCTACATCCTTAACCTAACCTTTTATGCTTGGCTCTATTCTTGCCTGTTTCCTACACATTTACAAGCCCAAAGGCATTCCTTCTCTTCCTTTCCCAGGAGTATACCTGGTCTATCTCTCATTTGTATTTCTTCTCCTTCTTTCCCTCCCTACCATCTGTTGATATTCTTTCATATTCTTCTTTTTTCTCTCTTTCTTTCTCCGTAAGCTACTGTTTTACAGCTTCTTAGTGCTACCCTGCCAGGATCCCATCATGATATTCTGGATGTGCATATGTGATGTTGCTTGTAGCTTCAATGTTGGATACACTGACATTCTTTACCCTCTGTGAGCATTGTTCTGTTTTGTTTCTGTTTATAACCTAAATCCTAATAAAAAAGATTTCAACACAAAAAAAAAAAAAGTATAATCAACTAGCAAACAACATTAATATTAACATAAAAACTAGTCCACAAAACAAAAGCAGATTTATAGAACTCCACCATTAATAATATGTTGCTATGTTTAAATCAGCCTACTGCTTGGAAATAAGACAAAAAAGAATAGAGATGTGAATCGGAACTGGAATCAGTTCGGATTCCAGTTCCGATTCACATCGTGGGGTTTTTTTCGGCCGGCCCGAATCGCAGTTTTGTTTATCGGCTGTGCCCGAGCCGATAAACAAAAAACCCACCCGACCCTTTAAAACTAATCCCTTAGCTTCTCCCACCCTCCTGACCCCCCCAAAAACATTTTACAGGTACCTGGTGGTCCAGTGGGGGTCCCGAGAGCGATCTCCCGCTCCCGGACCATCGGCTGCCACTAATCAAAATGGCGCCGATGGCCTTTGCCCTTACCATGTGACAGGGTATCTGTGCCATTCGCCGGCCCCTGTCACATGGAGGGAGCACTGGATGGCCGGCGCCATCTTTAAAAAGGGTCGGGGGTGGGTTTAGGGGTTATTTTTGTGTGCCGCTTTTCCCGCCCTCCCCTAAAACGATAAGAGAACCCCCACGAACAATATCGTGGGGTTTTCCTATCGTTTTGGGGGAGCCCCCAATTTCTGACGATTTTGAAAATATCGTATGATATTTTCAATCGTCCGAAGCCCGATTCACATCCCTAAAAAAGAAATTGTATACTATTACTATAAAAGAATGATTGTTATCCTCATGAACTTTACCTCTGCAATTAAGGCATAATTTGGTACCATCATTGCAAATGGTCTAAACAGAGCTTTCAGATTGTCAGGTAACTCAGTTCTTCCAGCATAACCAGGGTTCATTGTGATGAATGCTGCACAAGTCATTATTAACTTTATTTCACGACCTTCGAACATAAATCTAGAGAGCTGTTTGAAAGGAAAATGAAAATGATATTATAGATTTTTGACTCATTGGGAGAGCAATTTTTTAAAACCATATGCCTGTGTCAATAGTCTGGCTGAAAACTGCCTACCCTTTTCCTTGGGTTAAAGTACATGTGGGGCTTAACATGCATACTTTTAGTCATGGGAAACATAGGAGGATTCAGAGGTTGTGTTAGATTAGAAGATGTAGTAATAGATATTTGCATTTTCAAACTATTTGGGTCATACATCAAGCTGCGTTAGGGCTCTAACAAGCGTTATATCTCGTAAATCACATGATATACGTGAAATTTTGCATCTCTCCACCCAGATATCCTCTCCTATTACAAATACCTTCTTTGTGTGTGATTTGCATGCAAAGAATAATGCAAATGCAGGCAAAGAAAGTCATTAATAAGCAATATGATGCTAATATTTTATCGCGACTGACTAAGAAGGTGGTCAGCCATGATAAAATAACAACACCCCCTAGCACGGGTCCCAAGGCGCCCAATTCACATTAAAAGCGCCCATAAAAAACAGTCCAGGTGGTCCCAATTCTGCCAAAAAAATTTTAAAAGTGTCAATAATGCATGTGGCGGTGGCAGTGGCCCCTCACTCCCCGGAGTCACTCCAAGCCCCACTCCCCACTCCCTGGCCTCTGTGTGCATGTTATAAAATTGCCATGTCCCTAGGCATGAGCCATCATAAACATGTCAATGTGCCCTGTTTGAAAGTTACTGTCCCTATTTGGTCTGAGTTGCTTGAATATTTAATTCAAGGGCATGCTAACTGTAGAACCTTCATCTGTTGATGGTAAATTGGACTTACTGGGAAAGCACACTTAAATCTTAAAAAAATAATTCTTAAAGGGTTAAACTATTACTGGCTGTGTGTATTGTGTGTTAGTTTTTAGGGCTAGTATTATTTGCAAGTGTATTTAGGGATAATAGACATTGAATTAATTTTGTGAGCTAGAGAAAGTTAATACTTTTTTGCAAGTGTAAAGAATTGTGAGTGCTTAGGGATACAAGATTTTTTATTAATTTGTGAGCTAGTATAGGTTAGTATTTGTTTGCAAGTGCTAAGTGTTATGGGGCAGATTTTCAAAGGGGTCCGCGCGTAAGATACACGCGTAACCCCCGAAAACCTGCCCCAAGTTCCCCTTGCATGCGCCGAGCCTATCTTGCATAGGCTTGGCGGCGCACGAAAGACCCGGGACGTGCATATGTCCCGGGGCTTCAAATAAGGGGCGGTCCGGGGGCGTGTTCGGGGCATGGCGGCGGTCCAGGGTGGGGTCGGAGGCGTGGCGGCGGTCCGGGGGTGGGGCCGAGTGCTGTGGCACAGAGGCCTGTGCCGGGGCAGGGAGCCGGCGGCGCGCGCAAGTTACACCTGCCAGAGGCAGGCGTAACTCCACGAAATAAGGTAGGGGGGATTAATAAGGGCTGGGGGGTGTGCTAGATAGGGGAAGGGAGGGAAAGTTGGGAGCGACAAAAAAAAAGTTCCCTCCAAGGCTGCTCCGAAATCGGAGCAGCCTCGGAGGGAACGGAGGCAGGCTGCTCGGCTCGGCGCGCATAGGTTGCACAATTGTGCAGCCCCCTGCGCACCGACCCTGGATTTTATAACATGCACGCGGGCATAGATTTGTTCACGCCGGGTTGCGCGAACAAATCTGTGCCATCGCATACGTTTTAAGATTTGCCCCTTAGTGTATTTAGGGATAATAGAGTTTGGATTAAATTTGTATAACTAGTATTTGTTTGTAAGTGTAATGAATTGTATGTGTTTACTGTCAATTGACTGTGAGGTAAATTTTCAAAATATTATGCATGAAAAATTAGGCATAAATACACATATGTGAAGCATCCATACTTATTCCATATTTTATTGACAAGTCATGTATGTGCACATATGCAGCTTCATGAGTAAAACCAGATTAGTAAAAAGTGGGCAAGCTGTGCGTGTGAATTGCATGTATGCATGTAATGCACATGGGGCCGGATAATATCCCAGGATAATATCCCAGGATATTAAGAGAGCTCCAGTCTGCCCCAGTCACCATACACATACACTAACTCTCTTCTTCAAGAGTTAACACGCTTCTTCACTACCTTCCGTCGGACCTTTGATGATCCAGGAAGGCAGGCTATGGCAAGTTTGGACTTTCTGCATTTACGGCAAGGTTGTTGAGCACTCAATGAGTATACTATTGAATTTCATACACTAGCGACTGAGCTGGGCTGGCAAGAAGATTGCCTCTGATCCATTTACTTAGATTGTCTGTCGCCTCAGCTCAAGGACGAGCTTGCAGCCCGTGAACTACCATCCTGTCTCAAGGGCCACATTGACCTCATGGGTTGCATAGACCATCGCTACCAGGAGCGCCACCGGGAAGTCCGAGCGACTTCTCGCCCAGCTGCGGAATGTTCTCGTTCTCCTTCCACTGAAGGGCTCGCTACTAGCAGAACTCCACCTTCCAACAAGTTTTAGGAACCTATGCAGCTGGGGCGTGGATGCCTTACCTCAGAAGAGCTCCTCAGGAGGAGGCATTCAGGCTGTGCCTATATTACAGGGCTGTAGGACATCGTCTTTTTTCTTGTCCCATTCGTCTGGGAAACATGCGGGCCTGAGTCCAGTAGGAATCCTGAACTTGGGCGCCACCTCTCCAGCCCCCAGCTGACACTCCTGGTTACTCTGACCTGGAACTCCTGTAACTTTCCTACCTTGGCTTTGGTCGATTCAGGAGCCGGTGGAAACTTCCTTGTGAGAGATCTGGCCCAACACCTGGGCATCCCTATTTATACCATCGAGAAACCATTGCTTATCGCCTCTATCCATGACGACCCATTACCTGGGAGGATTACTCAAGTCACTGTCCCTGTTCGCCTTCAAACTAGAACCTTGCATGAGGAGGAAGCAGAATTCTTCGTACTGGATAAATCCATTCATCCAGTGGTGCTAGGGTTACCCTGGCTTCAATGTCACTCCCTGCAGTTTAATTGGGAGACCTTACAACTCTCCGAGTGGAGTTCTGCCTGCCACAGCTCTTGTTTAAGAAAAGTGGAACCACCCTCTGTGCTCCCCCTGGCGGTCACTGTCTCAAGCCTTCTTGCACCATATGCTGATTTCGAGGATGTTTTCTCCAAACAGAAGGCTGGCATCCTTCTGTGACACTGAGAATCTGACTGTCCTATCAACCTCTTGCCTGGAACTTCACACCCCCCCCCCCCCCCCCAAGGGCAGAACCTAGCCTTTCTCTGCACCAGAAACCTAAGCTATGTCGGATTACATTCGTGAAAACCTGGCTAAAGGGTTTATTCATCCCTCTACGTCGCCTGCCAGCGTAGGCTTCTTTTTCGTTACCAAAAAGAATGGGTCTTTACGACTATGTATTGACTACCATGGTTTAAATGCCATCACTCACAAGGACAAGTACCCTCTGCCCTTGATCAATGAACTATTTGATCGCCTCCAAGGGGCTACCATTTTTACCCAAGTTAAAACTGTGAGGAGCCTACAATCTGATTTGTATATGCCTAGAAGACGTTTGGAAATCTGCTTTCAATACCAGAGATGGGCATTACGAATACCTCGTAATGCCATTTGGCCTTTGTAACGCCCCTGCGGTATTTCAACGCATGATAAATAAGATATTATGCGACCTGCTGTCTGTTTGAAAGGCAGAGCCTACCCTTCCTAGGGTATATTATATCTAGACACCGTTTCTTCATGGACCTTAGTAAATTGCGGAGTATTCAAGATTGGCCCCCAACCCAAGGGCCTATATGGGCATTACAGCGATTTTTAGGTCTCGCAAATTACTATCGATATTTTATAGCCAACTATTCTCTAGTTGCAGCACCCCTTACGGCCCTCACTCGCAAGGGCAGTGACACTAAGAGCTGGACTCCAGAGGCTATTGAAGCCTTCCAGGCCCTAAAAGGCTTTTGTACTCGGAATCTGTTTACGCCACCCAGACCCGAATCGTCCCTTTATTGTCGGAGTAGACACTTCTTCCATAGGAGCAGGGGCAGTTCTGAGTGAAAGTTCCCATAATGGCACTCTGCATCCATGCTCCTTTTACTCGCACAAGGTTACCTCCACGGAGCGGAATTACAGTAATGGGGATAGCAAGCTCCTCGCAATTAAGCTTCCCTAGAAGAATGGCATCCTGGCTGGAGGGCATCCAACACCGCTTTACGATATTTACGGATCATAAAAACCTAGATCACCTCTGACACGCCCAGCATCTGAATTCCCACCAGGCCCACTGGGCGTTGTTCTTCACCTGGTTCAATTTTGATCTACGTTACGGTCTTGCAGAAAACAATTTACGTGCTGACGCTTTATCTCGTTCCTTTGAATCCAAAGATTCCCAGGAAGAGCCTCAACATATTATTGACCCGGCTTGTATCTACTTGTTGGCTGCCGTGACTGTGCCTGCGGAGAAGACAGTGGTGCCCCGCAGGTTTTGTGAAAAGGTACTACAGTGGGCACATGACTTACGAATTGCTGGACATCCCAGATGCGCACAGACACTGTCCTTACTTCAACGCTACTATTGGTGACCAACCATGTCCTCGGATGCTTGAGCCTATGTGGATTCCTGCCCCACGTGTGCTCAACAAAAGAGACCTGTGGGCCAACCGTGGGGGCTATTGCAGCCATTATCTCCCCCCAGAGAACCCTGGACTTAGCTGTCCACCAATTTCGTGGTGGACCTTCCTGTATCGAATGGGAACAGCATCATCTTGGTGGATATGGATAGGTTCTCCAAGACGGCTCACTTTATCCTGCTTCCTAGCTTGCCCTTGCACGCCTGTTCTTCTTCCACATATTCTGTCTCCACAGATTACCTGAACATATCACCTCAGATAAAGGACCTCAATTTGTTGCCTGTTATTGGCATTTCCTGTGCAAGAAATTAGCGATATTGGTTGGATTGACTACAGCCTACCATCCTCAGGCCAATGGCCAAGCTGAGCATATAAACCACTCTCTCAAATTATTCCTACGCTCATACTCCAATGACCAGCAAGATAACTGGGCCCAACTGCTTCAGTGGGCTCAGTTTTCCCATAACTCTCACATTGCTGCAGCCAAAGGAGCATCCCCTTTCTCTTTAGTATATGAGAAACAACCACGGCCTCCTCTGCCAATACCCCTCACAGTTCTTTCTCCAGCAGCCCAAATGACTGCAGATGTCTTTCAGACTTATGACGCGCACAAACCAAACGCTACAAAAAGTGGCTGCACGTGCCAAAAGAACCTCAGATGGTCTCCAGAGGCCAGCTCCTGAGTTCCAGCCTCTTTACAGAGTACGGCTGAGTACACACCTTTTTCGTCAGAAGCTCCCTTCCCAGCAGTTTGCTCCCAGATATATTGGTCCATTTCCAGTCATTCAGTGCATCGGCCCAATGACTTACCAGCTCCATCTTCTGCCCATGCTGTGTGCCTGCTTAAACCCTTGGTGCTTTCTTGGCCATCTCGCAGAACTCCTGAACCCTCACAAGTCATTTCTGAAACTGACACCCTTTACTGGGTGCAAGATGTCTTAGATGTCCGCAAGAGAGGCCGCCATTGGGAGTATCTCCTCTCTTGGGAGGGGTACAGCCCCTAAGAAAACTCGTGGGTACCTGCCACCAACATCCTTCATAAAGGTCTCCTCTGGCAATTCCATTTGACCCATCCGGGTAAGCCCAGACCTCCAGGAGGGGGACGTAGGGGGGGGGTGGTACTGTTGCACTCCCTGGATCTGGCCCGAGCTCTTTGGCGGCAATAGGCAGCTACCTATGTGCCCAGGACCCTCCTGTGCTGCTGCAGCCTCCTCCAGGGCTGACTGGGCCACCCCATGTGTGCTGCGGGGAGACGCCGCTACTTCCTCTTCCCTGGCCCTTCAGCCTTAGCTGTGTGTGCCTCTCTGGACTTTAAAGGGGCCGCGGCGGGAAAGCCGCCCGCGGCCCCAGATGATGACTCCAACCAGCTTCCCTATATAAAGCAGGCTCAGACATTCAGAGCTTGCCTTGGCAACAGGTCTCCATGCTTTCCAGTTGTGCACTTCATTGCTACTCCTGTTTCTGTATCTGCTCCAGTACCTGCTTCAGTTCCAGTTCCTGCTTCAGTTCCAGTTACTGTTCCTGCTTACGTTCTGATGGACCTCCTTGGCTTTGACCCTCTGCTCGAACCTGACCTTGCCTCTAGCTGCCTGCCTCAACTCTCTGCTTGAACCTGATCTTGCCTCTAGCCACCTGCCACGACTCTCTGCATGGATCTGACCTTGTCACTAGCCACCTGCCTCGACCCTCATCTGGATCCGACCATGGATCTCATCTCTTCCTTCTGGGACCCTCCGCCTCTGCTGTCACCTGGCATTCTGCCTCTGGACATTGTCTCTGGGATCAACAACTCGGAGACCCTCCTAAGTCCAGACAGCTCCAGTACCCAAGTGCTCAACCTGCGGGGAATGAGGGCTGGTATTGGCAAAGCTCCATTCGGCCTCCGCTTCCTGCTTGGCCTTGCCGCCTGACCCTATGGGAGGCACAAATACCACCTCGGGCCAAGGATACACCTCTGCAACAGCTAAGTTAGTACATATGTTAGAGCTTACGAAGCAGGAATTCTTTGACGGGAGTAATAAATGGGAAAATTATTAGCTAATAAATTGAAAAAATGTTCGCTCCAAAATAACATCCTGAAAATTAAAGATGATTTTAGTACCATTCTTACCAATAATTCAGATATCCGTCGGAGGTTCCTTCAGTTTTAAGTGACATTGTACAGGCAGAAAAAACCATCACTCTTGAGGTGATAGAAAATTACCTGCATGACATTCCCCTTCTGGTTTTATCAGAGGACATGCATATGGAATTAAAGAGATAGCAAGTGTTGCTTACCTGTAACAGGTGTTCTCACAGGACAGCAGGATGTTAGTCCTCACATATGGGTGACATCATCAGGATGGAGCCCAATCACAGAAAACTTCTATCAAAATTTCCAGAACTTTGACTGGCCCCTACTGGGCATGCCCAGCATGGCACTAACCCTGCAGCCAGCAGGAGTTCCCCTTCAGTCTTATTTGATAGCTACAGGCAGTGCCGAAAAAATAAAACAACAAAATGTTACGAACCCAACACCGCGGGGCGGCGGGCGGGTTTCGTGAGGACTAACATCCTGCTGTCCTATGAGAACACCTGTTACAGGTAAGCAACACTTGCTTTCTCAAAGGACAAGCAGGATGGTAGTCCTCACATATGGGTGAGTACCGAGCTGAGGATGTCCGAACATGCACCAAATGTACCCAACAGCGTGCAACAGGCCCAACAACTGGGGCATCCTGAACCCCACCGGGCAGGCGGAAGGGTGTTGGTACGTCACGTTGGAAATAGGTTACGCAGGACAGATTGGCCAAAGATGGAATCTTGTCTTCTGGCTTTGTCCAAGCAATAGTGGGCTGCGAAGGTATAGAGAGAGCTCCAGGTGGCAGCCCTGCAAATGTCAGGAAGCGGTACCGATCTTAGGTGTGCTACTGAAGTCGCCATGGCCCTCACAGAGTGTGCTTTAACATGGTCTTGAAAAGGAATGCCTGCTTGCTGGTAGCAAAAGGATATGCAGTCCGCCAACCAGGAGGAGAGAGTCTGCTTACCCACAGGTTGCCCTAATTTGTTGGAATGGAAAGAGACGAATAACTGAGTGCTCTTCCTGTGGGCAAGTGTACGGTCTAGATAGAAAGCTAGAGCCTGTTTACAGTCAAGGGTATGCAGAGCCTGTTCCCCTGGACTGGAATGGGGCCTGGGAAAAAAGGTAGGTAGTATGATGGATTGATTAATGTGAAACTCCGAAACTACCTTGGGTAAAAACTTAGGGTGAGTGTGGAGTACCGCCCGGTCCTGCAGGAGTTTAGTGTAAGGCGGATAGGTTACTAGGGCCTGTAACTCACTAACCCTGCGAGCTGAAGTGATAGCTAAAAGGAAAATCACTTTCCATGTGAGATATTTTAGGTCACAGGAGTGAAGAGGCTCAAATGGTTGTTTCATGAGCCGACCAAGAACCAGGTTAAGGTTAAGGAGGACGTAAAGGTTAAGGTTAAGGAGGACGTAAAGGTGGCTTGATATGGAGCAAGCCCTTTAAAAAGCGTGTTACAAGGGGTTGTACTGATATAGGAACATCCCCGACACCTTTATGGAAGGCGGCCACCGCACTGACATGCATTCTGATTTAAGAGGTCTTTAAACCAGACTCCGACAAATGCCAGAGACAGTCCAAAAATCTTGGGACTGGACAGGAAAAGGGATCAAGGGACTGCTAAGTGCACCATGATGTGTACCTTTTCCATTCATAGGAATAGAATTTTCTTGTGGAAGGCTTCCGTGAAGCAATCAGAACACGAGAAACCGAATCTGAAAGGTTAAGTGGTTGAAGGATTAACCTTTCAACATCCATGCCGTCAGAGACAAGGCCTGAAGATTGGGATGGCGTAGGCATCCGTTGTTTTGAGTGATCAGATGCGGGTCCATTCCCAATGGAATGTGCCTGCGGATGGAGAGATCCTGAAGTATTGGAAACCACACTTGGCGTGGCCAGTGAGGTGCTATCAGGATCTTGGTTCCCTTGTCCTGACGTAACTTCACGAGAGTCTTCGAAAGAAGAGGAAGTGGAGGGAATGCATAGAGCAGACCGATTGCCCACGAGAGGGAGAATGCATCTCTGGGCTGAGAGCGCTCGCTCCGAATGAAGGAACAGAAATTGTCGACTTTGTGGTTCTGAGGGGACGCAAAGAGGTCTGTCTGGAGATAACCCCATTGTTGTAAGATGAAGTCAGCTACTGAGGGGTTGAGAGACCACTCGTGCGGTTGGAAGACACGACTCAGATTGTCTGCCAAGACATTGTCCACTCCCGGCAAGTAGGTGGCCCTGAGGTACATCGAGTGGGAGAGCGCTTCTGCCCAAATCTGCACAGCTTCCTGACACAGAAGGAAGGAGCCTGTGCCTCCCTGCTTGTTGATGTACCACATGGCCACCTGGTTGTCCATCTGAATCAGGATTATGTGATTTGATAGGCAATCCTGAAAAGCCCTGAGAGCATATCGCATTGCTCGAAGTTCTAGGAGGTTTATTTGATGTTTGGCTTCCCCTGGAGACCAAGACCCTTGTGTCTGTAGATTGTCCACGTGGGCTCCCCATCCGAGATCGGAAGCGTCAGTGGTGAGGATGAGTTGAGGATCTAGCACTTGAAAGGGCAGTCCCTGGAGGAGATTGTTGTGATTTTTCCACCAGGCGAGAGACAGACGGAGTGAGTCGGTGATGTGGACAATGGTCGACAGAGGCTGAACAGCTTGAATCCATTGTGACCTCAGAGTCCAATGCATGAGCCTCATGGCCAGGCGGGCCATTGGTGTGACATGGACTGAGGATGCCATGTGTCCTAAAAGGATGAGGAATTGGCAAGCTATTGCTGTATGCTGAGACTGCAACTGGTGAGCGAGAGACACGAGAGTTAGCGCTCGTTGTTGAGGTAGAAAGGCTTTTGCCTGCAAGGTGTCCAAGGTGTTTTTCGTAATTGACGAGAAATCCTAGAGAAATTAGAGTGTGTAGGGTCAAATTGAGGGACGACCAAGTGGCTTGCTGGGTTGGGGCCCTGATTAACCAGTCGTCGAGATAGGGGTAGACGTGAACACCTTCTTTCCTGAGAAAAGCTGCGACAACCACTAGACATTTGGTAAAGACTCGTGGTGCCGATGATAGGCCGAAGGGAAGCACGCGGTATTGATAATGCTTTGGGACTACTAAAAACCTGTGGTATTTGCGATGAGCTGGAGTTATCGCAATGTGTGTGTATGCGCCCTGAAGGTCCAGAGAGCAGAGCCAGTCTCCTCTTTGCAGAAGAGGTAGAAGCGAGCCCAAGGTTACCATCTTGAACTTTTCTCGCTGTAGGTACTTGTTGAGAGCACATAGGTCCAGAATTGGACGAACCCCCCGGATTTTTTGGGGATCAAAAAGTATCGGGAATAGAACCCTGGGCCTTGGTGCGAGAGAGGGAAGGGTTCTATTGCTCTTAACTGGAGAAGAAGGGAAACCTCCTGCTCCAGAAGGACAGAATGGTCGGATACTCTCCATGCTTGCAGAGGTGGTGAGTCCGATGGAAGAGCAAGAAGGTTTAGGTGGTAACCCTGAGCAATGATTGCTAGCACCCATTGGTCGGTTGTGATTGATTGCCACATGCTGTGAAAGTGGCACAATCAACCTCCCACTGGTATGCTTGGCAGAGGAATCAGGCTGCTGCTGTCCAAGTGAAAGTCAAAAACCTGAAGCAGGCCCCGGCTAGGGAGCTGCTTGCGGCTTTTGTTTTCGGGCCTGGAGAGGCTGAGGTTTTTGAGAAGGCCTCGTAGTTCGGGACATTGCTAGTGGAGGATAGTACATCCTTGGATGGAAGAATGACTTCTTAGAGTCCTTCCTAAAGGTTTGTTTTGAGGGGAATTCGGGAGGTATCGATGAGAGCTGTTTAAGGGTCTCATGATGGTCCTTTAATTCAGCCACTATTTGCTGGATCTGTTCACCGAACAGATTGTCTCCTACACATGGCAGGTGAGATAGCCTGTCTTGTACTTCTGGGCGAAAGTCAGAAGATTTGAGCCAGGTCCATCGTCTTGCCGAAATAGCAGCTGCAGACACCCTAGAAGAGGTTTCAAAGATATCGTATGCTATCCTTATCTCATGCTTTCCTGCCTCAAACCCCTTGTTGACAAGGATTTGAAGTTGTTGTTGGAATTGGTCAGGCAGGGTTTTAGAGAAGTCCTGTATCTGCTTGAAAATGACCCTATTGTATTGGGTCATATACAGCTGGTAACAGCAATTCTGGAGATGAGCATGGCCCCTTGGAACACTCGTCGACCAATAATGTCTAAGAACTTGTGCTCTTTAACAGGAGGGGTAGATGAGTGAGGCTTCGTCCTTTTTGCTTTCTTTTGAGCCGATTCCACCACCACTGAGTGGTGGTCGAGCTGAGATTTTTGAAAGCCGAGGGCTGATTGTACTAAATAGGTAGTGTCAGCTTTTCTATGGACTGGGGCAACGGATCCAGGGTCTTCCCAGTTCTTTTTGAAGAGGTAAAGAAGAACTTGATGAATGGGAATAGAAGTGATCACTTTAGGGGCATCCAGGAATTGGAGGAGCTCCATCATCTGGTGCCTATCATCCTGCTCCATTTGAAGCTGAAAAGGGACCAACTCTGATATTTCCTTCACAAAATTAATGAAATAAAGGTCCGCTGGAGGAGAACGCTTTCTACTTTCAGTAGGAGAGGGAGGTGAAGGTAAGTCATCGGTGTCTGTGGAAGTATCATCACCCCAGGTGTCATAAGGATCAGCAGACTGACCTGTAGGACGAGAAGGGGGTTGGATACCCGAAGGCCCCTGCTGAGGCTCAGAGAAAATCGAAGGAATCGCCGGGGGCACCGTGGACGGCCTAGAAGGCATCGGTGCCGGTATCGAAGGCATCAATGGCGAGGATGTGCGTATCGCCCCCGATGAATGAATCGGTGGTGAGGGACGAATTGGCATCGATGGCTGAGGCAGTACTCCCGAAGGAGGAATGCGGAACGGTGTTTCTCCTCCCAGTGAAGCTGTCAACGGGGAGCGCACCGGAGCCATCAGAGACCCGGGAATCACCAGTGGAAGGGCGGTCATGAGCGCCTCCATCCGGGATAGCAGTGGTGCCGGTCGGTGACCGGTTCCATTCTCGGTGCCGGTATCGGTGCCGGAGGAACCTGGAGCTGTTGCATCGCCTTGTCGATGGCCTCCTGGACCAGCCGGTCCAGTTCTTCCCGGAGACCTGGAGCAAGCAGCCTCTGCTCTGTGACAGAAGAGGGAGGCGGAGGCACAGTCGGAGGGAGCACCTTTACAGGCGGAATCGCGACTCCCAAACTCCGATCGGGTGAGGGTGGCCTCGATATCCCGGTCACAGGAATGGTCGGTGCCATTCCTGGATGGGGCTTCTTCGATGGTGGCTCGGATGGTAGCGAGGTCGATGATTTCGCTCCCTCGACGGTCCAAGACTTTCGATGCCGATAGCGATGTTTCTCCCTACGATCCCCTCGATCTTGAGGGGGAGTAACGGGAGTCGATGGCCGTGAAGACGTCAATGGCGGACAGTCACCGGACGGTGGTCGATGCTGGTGCGACTTCAATGGTACCGGTTCTGATGACGTCAATGCGATAGACGGCATCGGGGTGTGAGGACAGAAGAGAAGTCCCATCTTTTCCATTCTGGCTTTGCGACCTTTTGGTGTCATGAGGGCACATTTGGTGCAAGTCAGGACATCATGCTCACGGCCTAAACACATTACACAGACTCCATGAAGGTCTGTGATGGACATGGTACTAGTACAGTCTGGGCACCGACGAAACCCTGACGCCATGGCCATCGAAAAAAATCGAGCCGCGGTACGGTCGACGGCCAGTAGGCCGCGAGGGCCAAATCTGATGGTAATTGACGAAAGACGGTCAAAAAACTTACCGGGGCACCGCGGTCTGAGAAAAGTTAGAGGAAGGACCCCTGTGGGGCAATTTAAGTTTAATTAACTCCGTGAGGAAAATTCCTGTCAGGAATCTCTTCAGAGCTCCTAAACCGCGAGGCTACTGCTGCGCGGAAAAAAGAAGACTGAAGGGGGACCCCTGTTGGCTGCAGGGTTAGTGCCATGCTGGGCATGCCCAGTAGGGGCCAGTCAAATTTCTGGAAACTTTGATAGAAGTTTTCCATGATTGGGCTCCATCCTGATGATGTCATATGTGAGGACTACCATCCTGCTTGTCCTGTGAGAAATCTAGTGTTGAGATTTTAAACGCTATACAGACCCTTAAGAGTGGCAAAGTTCCTGGTCATGACGACCTAACGGCTTAGTTTTATAAGCAGTTTGGCCCTCTTACTATTGCCCATCTACAAAAAGTGTTTAACTTCTTAAGAAATGGTGGATCATTACACTGTAATTCTAATGTAGCAGGCATTATTATTATTGCCAAGCCAGGTCATGATCCAGCATTATGTGGGTCTTACCGCCCCATTCTCTAATTAACTAAGACTTCAAGTTAATAGCTAAAATCATTGCGGACCACGTTAATACTTTCATTGGACAGATTATATACCCTGACCAAGCAGGCTTCATTCCAGGAAGATTGGCTGGCGATAATGTTCGCAAACTGGTCGACATTATGTGGTGGGCTCACAGGGATAAAATCGATTCAGTTTTTCTTTCCATCAATGCCAAAAAGGTCTTTGACATGGTCCATAGGCCTTTTCTTTTTTGTGTTTTGGCGAAAATGGAATTTGGCAAATTTTTTTGCTCTTGGATTCACACGCTTTATGAGAATCCAAAAGCTTGCGTTTGGGTCAATGGGGGTTTTTCTGATTATGTTTCTGTGGAGAGAGCTCTCGCCAAGGATGTACACTCTCTCCTTTATTATTTACTATCTTTTTGGAGCCCTTGGCCATTTCCCTTCACAATCATTTAGATATATGTGCTTTCGACTGAAATCCTTAGCTTTTAAACTCTCCCTCTTTTCTGACGATATGTTTACCTTAACTGACCCCTCCAGGTCCTTGCTAGCGGTGGAACACAAGTTCTATATATTTAGGGTTGGATTTTCAAAGCCTATTTTGAATAGGCTCGGCGGTGAGCGCAAGCCCCGGAACGCGCATAAGTCCCGGGGCTTGCAAAAAGGGGCGGTCGGGGGCGTGGTCAGGGGGCGCGGTTAGGGATCGGGGCGTGTGGGCGGTCCGGGGGAGTGGCCGAGTGCCCCGACACAGCGGCCTGTGTCGGGGTCTGCCGCTCCAGCGCGCATAAGTTACTACTGCCCGGAGGCAGTAGTAACTTCTCCGATAAAGTTAGGGGGGGGGTCTAGATAGGGCCGGGGGGGTGGTTTAGGTAGGGGAAGGGAAGGGAAGGTGCAGGGGGTAGAAAAAAAGTTCCCTCCGAGGCCGCTCCGATTTCGGAGCGGCCTCGGATGGAACGGGCAGCATGCGCAGGGCTCGGCGCGCTCAAGTTGCACAAATGTGCACCCCCTTGCGCGCGCCGACCCAAGATTTTATAAGATACGCGCGGCTACGCGCGTATCTTATAAAATACAGTGTACTTCTGTTCGCGCCTGGTGCGCGAACAAAAGTACGCGCGCACAAAAAATCTACCTCTTAGTCTCAGGCTTCAAGATCAACTGGCACAAATCAGAAATTCAGAATATTACATGTAACCCAGAATTGGTCGAGCACCTGCATAGGGCACATCCATTTAATTGGGCATCTAGCAAATTTAAATATCTTGGGATTTACCTGAGTCGTCATCCGAAGGATTTGTTTGCATTGAACTGTCCCCCTTTGATGAACCAGATTTGGAAGGATTTACAAAAATGGAACTGCCTACCCCTATCTTGGCTGGGTCAAGTGGCTACCATTAAAATGAATGTCCTCTCGTGCCTATTTTATTTCCTTCAAATGCTCCCTATTTCTATCTCCAACTCACTGCTAAAAGGGGGGCAGAGGAATATGTTTAGTTTATTTGGAAGTGACGTCCCCCCCCAGCTAAGCAGACCTGTCCTTTACAAATCCAAAGCTGATGGGAGTCTTGGATTGCCTAACCTTTTAAGGTATTTCATAGCTGCCCAACTGTGAGCCTTGATAATTGAGCAATCCCAGATGTCGGGTCCTTAACAGCGACCCCTTAGCAAGCATGAAATACTTGGAGGTTGTGTCCTAATATGGTTGCTACTACTCGCCATACTTTGAAAGTCTGGCAGAGGTGGAAGTTTAGATTGGTGGGCCATAGGACCTATGTTCATCTTACACATCTGTTTCATAATATTAAATTTACACCAAGCAGCTCCCATCATTCCTTCGCAATCTGGAAGTGATGTGGTATCTCAAGATTAGAATATTTATGGGAGACGGGGCACCTGGTATCATTTGAAACTTTGTGCATAGTTAAGAAACTGCCACCTTCTGAATTTCTCACTTATCAGCATTTTTGTTGGAGTAATAAGGTGGGGAAACAGCTTGAGCTTGTAAATCCCTTTTTGAAGGTTTTTCTTCCCCTGTTAAAACTTTAAAAGGCTGTATCTCTAAAGTATACAGATTATTGAATGCTAAACCTGAGGGCAAATCGGCACATATAAGTGTGTGGGAAAGAGATCTCCCAAATGGAATTATCTGAAGATGATTGGTTGGATATTTTTGGGCAGGTTAGCAAAACCTTCATTTCCTCCCTACTGGTGGAAAACAGTTTAAATTATTATACTGCTGGTTTATTCCCCTGATAGATTACAAAAAATATACCCTAATCTTAGTGGTCTGGGCTGGAGTTGTTGCACTGTCTCGGGCACCTTCATTCATATGTGGTGGATGGGTGGGTATATATCTCCTTTCTGGCAACAGATGGAGACTTTTCTTTCTGAGATACTTGCAAAGTCTACATATTTGCAAATGGAAGTTGCCCTTTTGAATAATATTGAGCAATGTAAGAATGTAGCTTCACAATCTTTAATCTCACAGGTTTGTATTACAGCTCGACTTGAGATTGCTAGGACCTGGAAATAGAAGGTCGATTCAACTTCGGAGAGAGAACTTTCCAGAATTCATAATGTTTGCACCAGCAGAAAAGACTTGTCATCTGCAAAAATTCTACTTAATCTGGGTCCTTATTTGCAATGGCAAAATACCTCTCATTAATTTGAATCTATTTATTGGCTGAGGCATACCCCGTTGA
The DNA here is from genome assembly GCF_901001135.1 of Rhinatrema bivittatum. Taxonomy (NCBI): domain Eukaryota; kingdom Metazoa; phylum Chordata; class Amphibia; order Gymnophiona; family Rhinatrematidae; genus Rhinatrema; species Rhinatrema bivittatum. Next base: position 408,790,957 of record NC_042615.1, read on the forward strand.
TTCCTTACTTTTAATAATGGGATATATGAGATTTTTCTTTCAACGATTGCTGATGAAGGGTATGTATTGTTCTTTGGGATCGATCCAGATGGATATATTTTACTTATTATACTACCTGTATCTTTTCTTTTCTTGCTTATCCATAATGCAAACTAGTAGGATGTGCATGACGAGGGGAGGGGGGGACGGGACTTATTTTGTTTATTGAAAAATCTTGATAGTTGTTCCTATGTCTAGATGTGTTTTTTGTGTTGTACGATTCTTATATGGACAACAATAAAGTGTCTATTTAAAAAAAAAAAAAATCACAGCCTATTTCCTGGTTGAATGGAACTTGTATGTAAATGTTCCTTGCAAATAAAGTCAGATCTATTTACAAGCACTACAGAAACATACTGTGCACCTATTTGTCATCCTGAAAAAAAGATTTATAGGCTGCCACAGACAGACCTGATTATCTTTTACAGAGAGTGAAGGTTACCCTCAATCCACTGCACTATGAACCATACAATAAAAAAAAATAATAATACTGATTAGAACATTTCGTCTGATACCACAGTTACAAATTTTAATGGTATGAGTGTGTCTCACAATGTACTTGAGGCATTGTAAAATCTTTGAGCAAGAGCATATGTTGTCTTTCTCTGAATGGCATTTCTTATGTTATTATGTTCTTATTCTAAAATATCAATTTAATTAGTGGAAAAAAAAACCCTCCACAGTATTTCTTTGGTAACTAGAACTAAAATATGTTTATAAATATAAAATATTACCTTTGCAGCTTTAGCATTTCTAATAGTTATGAGTTGCTGGGCAATTACAGAGAGGACCTCAATGTCAATTCGATTAAATTCATCAAAGCAGCACCAAGCTCCAGATTGAGCCAGTCCACTAAAGAAACGTCCCATCATCTGTGACCAAAACAATAGATACTGTGTTATGAAACTAAAGTCTTTTAAAAGCATAAAATACTTAAAATCATATTTCACAAAATAGTCTATATTATTCATTTATTAAACCACATGACATCTATCCACTAAGGGGCAGATTTTCAAAGGGGTAAGCACGTAAAATACACGCGTACCCCCCGAAAACCTGCCCCAAGTTCCCACTGCGCGCGCCGAGCCTATGTTGAATAGGCTCGGCGGTGCGTGCAAGCCACAGGACACACGTAAGTCCCGGGGCTTTCCTGGGGGGGGCGTGTCGGGGGTGTGTGTCGCGGCGGCGCATCATTTGGGGATGGGGCCGCGGGTGTGGTTCCAGCCCGAGGGCGTTTCGTGGGTGTGGCTGAAGCCTCCACAACAGCTACCGAGCCGGGGAATCACGCACCGGCCAGCTGGCCGTTGCAGGCGTAACTTTTAAAACAAAGGTAGGGGGGTTTAGATAGGGCTGGGGGGTGGGTTAGGTAGGGGAAGGTGCAGGGGGGTGGAAGGAAAGTTCCCTCCGAGGCCGCTCCGATTTTGGAACGGCCTCGGAGGGAACGGAGGCAGGCTGTGCGGCTCGGCGCGCGCAGACTGCCGATTTGGGGCACCCTTGCGCGCGCTGACCCCGGTTTTAAAGGATATGTGCGGCTACGCGCGATTCTATTAAAATCCGGCGTACTTTTGATTGCGCCTGGTGCGCGAACAAAAGTACGCACAGGCATACTTTTATAAAATCTACCCCTAAATTTTTTTCATTTTCTTTTGTTTTCTTTTTTTCTATTTTGTTTCTGGTTTATTTTCCTTCATATCATGTATTTGAATTGATATAAACCAAAAACTAGTGAAAAACAAAACAAAAGGACCAGAACGCCCCACCCCAACCAATAAAAGAATAGCACTGGTGTTACAAAATAGAGCCCTACCCTGAGCCTGGAAATGTTACCCCAATATTTAAAAAGGGCTCCAGGGGCGATCCGGGAAACTACAGACTGGTTAGCCTGACTTCAGTGCCAGGAAAAATAGTGGAAAGTGTTCTAAACATCAAAATCACGGAACATATAGAAAGACATGGTTTAATGGAACAAAGTCAGCATGGCTTTACCAAGGGCAAGTCTTGCCTCACAAATCTGCTTCACTTTTTTGAAGGAGTTAATAAACATGTGGATAAAGGTGAACCGGTAGATATAGTATACTTGGATTTTCAGAAGGTGTTTGACAAAGTTCCTCATGAGAGGCTTCTAGGAAAAGTAAAAAGTAATGGGATAGGTGGCGATGTCCTTTCGTGGATTGCAAACTGGCTAAAAGACAGGAAACAGAGAGTAGGATTAAATGGGCAATTTTCTCAGTGGAAGGGAGTGGACAGTGGAGTGCCTCAGGGATCTGTATTGGGACCCTTACTTTTCAATATATTTATAAATGATCTGGAAAGAAATACGACGAGTGAGATAATCAAATTTGCAGATGACACAAAATTGTTCAGAGTAGTTAAATCACAAGCAGATTGTGATAAATTGCAGGAAGACCTTGTGAGACTGGAAAATTGGGCATCCAAATGGCAGATGAAATTTAATGTGGATAAGTGCAAGGTGATGCATATAGGGAAAAATAACCCATGCTATAATTACACAATGTTGGGTTCCATATTAGGTGCTACAGCCCAAGAAAGAGATATAGGTGTCATAGTGGATAACACATTGAAATCGTCGGTACAGTGTGCTGCGGCAGTCAAAAAAGTAAACAGAATGTTGGGAATTATTAGAAAGGGAATGGTGAATAAAACGGAAAATCTCATAATGCCTCTGTAACGCTCCATGGTGAGACCGCACCTTGAATACTGTGTACAATTCTGGTCGCCGCATCTCAAAAAAAGATATAATTGCGAGGGGCGCTAGTGAGCAGCGCTACGAGATGGCCGCTTGAGACGTGAGCTCCTCTCCCAAAATCTTAAAAGAGGCTAAATTCTATAGCAAACCTTCCTGCGTTTTCAGATTTAAAGCAATATTATTGCGGGTGCTCACTTCAGGATGGCTGCGCGTAAACGATTAGTGGACTTAAAACAATTTTCCTTCTCTAAATCTGCCGGTGAGCTGGCGTCCGACGACGAGGTACAGGCCGCGAATATCCCTGCAGACAGCGACCACATGGAAGTTCAAGATGGTGGGCCGAATCTTGTTGTGCAGGAGCCCGTGGTTTCCAACTTGGATTTTCCAACCAGAAATGAGATGCGTAGCTGGTTTATAGAGCTACGGGCCGATCTTAAAGCCCATAAAGCTGAACTACTAGCGTCGATGGCGGATATGAGAGAAGATTTGAATGCGCTGGGAAACCGCGTGGATGATATCGACTTACGAGCGGACACCCACAGTGCAGCTATCGAGGCCCTAACTACCTAAAATAAGGAAATCTCGGCGGAGCTAGAACTTGTCCAAGACAAGCTAGAAGATCTAGAGAACCGTTCGCGGAGGGCGAACCTCCGACTGCGTGGCGTTCCAGAAACGGAGGAATTCCAGGACTGCCTGCACACTGCAGGGGCCATTTGTAAATTTTTGCTAGCTCACGGCGCCTCCAACCCTAGTACCCACGATGACGACCCAGTAATCGAGTTGGACCGCGCCCATAGAGCTATTGGCCCACGACGTGAGAACCAGCCGCGAGACATTATTATAAAATTTCATAAATACCGGCTTAAGGAGGAAGTTCTTCAGTGTGCGCGGGCAAAGCAGCAGTGGTCCTGGGAAGGCCACATGATTTCTGTTTACCATGATCTGGCTCCAGTCACCCTGCAGAAGCGGTTCACGCTGCGGGAGGTCGCATTGGCGCTGCGTAATGAGGAGATCCGCTACAGGTGGGGATTCCCTTTTGCCCTTATTTTTCAACGCAGGGGCATTACCTATCGCATCCGGTCCCTGGCCGAGGCTGCTGAGAGTTTTCGTAAGGCAGGCCTGGAGGTTGCCTTTCAGCATGCGCAGCCCGTGTCACGACCACGCCCGGAAGATCCCACTCCGAGATGGCAACGGCAGGGACCAGGCCGCGGGCGCCTCCGTCGGCAGCAGTCGTGGAAGGGGAGCCTGCCGGCCGAGAAAGGTTGACATTTTATAGGCACTCTATCTTATCCTTATTGCCTTGTTTTCAGGCGATCCGGCTTGTTGAAGCCTATACCTGAACATATTCTGACTTGTTGCTAAGAGTGTTCTCTTTATTATCACCAGCGTTTCCAGGACAGGTTTATTTGCATTTTTGGCAAGGCTAATAATTTGCCAGTTATGTATTTGCCTCAAGTTGTCCAAGTTATCTTTGTGGGAGAGGGCTACGGTCTGGGGGGGTCACGAGTGTTGCAACACATGAGCTCCCCAAGGTGGATTTGCGACGAATTAGCGAATCAAATCCGTGAGGGATTGGGGGTTGGATCTTGGGAGGCCAGAAGGGCTAGGGGGTCTGTATGTTCTTTTTATGTATCAGCGTGTTTGAATTCTCAAGGGGGACAGCATGCCACACACACACGTCTCTACAGGAATTTTTCTAGGAGTATGGAGGGGCTTTTCAAGAGGGACTTCTCTATAACCAATATTCCACATGGTTAACATCATATCATTAAATGTGAAGGGTTTAAATACCTTTCGCAAACGTCACTTGCTTAGAAAGGAACTTCAATGTCTAAACTCAGATATCGCCTTTATACAAGAGACCCACTTAAAGAAGCGGCACGAACACCTGGTAGCGTTTAAGGAGTATCCTCACGCTTTTTTGGCAGCCAGTGGCCTCCGCGCGAAGTACACAGGCACTGGAATTTTACTTTCAGCTCATTTGGTGTTTGAATATCTTTTTCACATGGCAGATCCTGGCGGGAGGTTTGTACTCTTAAAAGTTCGTATAGATAATGTAGTGTATACCTTTCTCAATCTTTATGCCCCAAATAGGGAACAATGTGATTTTTGGAAGAGTATCCAGGCTCTTTTGCTGGCTCATGCTGAAGGAGCTATTGTCCTGGGTGGCGATTTCAATATCACGTTGTGCCCGGAGCTGGACAATTCCTCGCAATCCCCGACTGCTAAGACGCTGGAGAGGACAGGTCTAAAGGGGCTTCTGGATGATTGGAATTTGATGGACATTTGGCGGGATAGAAACCCGAGGTCTCGGGTGTACACCTACTTCTCAGCACCCCATCAGAGCTACTCACGTATAGATTACTTTCTAGTGGATGGGGTGCTGGGCAACCGGGTGCGAGCAGTAGATATCGAGGCAATCACATGGTCCGATCATGCCCCGATCCGGCTAGATGTCACGCTGGGCAGGGGTGATACCGGGGATCGATACTGGAAGCTAAATGAATCCTTACTGCAGGATGTTAGCTTTTCCAAAGACCTGGACTCCCATTTACAGGAATACTTCCAGGTTAACAGCCTCTCTTCTACTAGCGCTAGCACTTTATGGGAATGTTCGAAGGCGGTGGCTAGGGGCATCTTGATATCTAGAGCAACTTGGTGCAAGAGAAATAGAGAAAAGGCAAGGCAGGACCTCCAATCTCAGATCACTATGCTAGCCAGGGAACACATGAGAACCCAATCAGCGAAATGTTACCGCAGATTGTTGGTACTTAAGGATAAACTAGCTCACCTTCATAATACCCAGGTTTTACATGCTATGGATCTCACCAGGCAAGTCTACTATGAAGGGGGGGACAAAGCGGGGCGACTTTTGGCCAGACAATTACGTACTAGACTGGCCCAGAACAATATTTCCAAAATTAAGAATGGTGCTGGGAATGTCCACACCTCCTCCTCGGACATTAGGAATGCGTTCTCCGAATTCTATAGCGTTTTGTTATAGTGCCCAGTCCACTATAACTGATTCAGAGATTGATCGTTACTTGAGTGGCTTGTCACTACCTGCTTTGACGCCTGAACAATGCCGAGCCTTGGACGCTCCTATTACGGAGGAGGAAGTGCACTTAGTTATTAAGTCACTCAAGCTAGGCAAGTCCCCTGGACTTGATGGCTTTTCTGGGGCATATTATAAAAAGTGTGCGGGCGCGTTGGCAGGCCCCTTAACTGACTATTTTAATAGCCTGAGGGATGGGGGACACATTGAATCCCACGCTAACACCGCAGGGGTCACTGTATTGGCTAAACCGGGCCGAGACCCCTTGTTGTGTAGCTCATATCGACCGATCTCACTTATTAATGTCGATTTAAAAATTCTTGCTCGACTTTTAGCCCTACGCCTTAACAAATTTTTACCAGGCCTAGTGCACACAGATCAAGTGGGATTTGTTCCTCAGAGAATGGCGGCCGACAATATTCGAAAGGTCGTAGACCTTGTGTGGTGGGTGCAAAAGGAGCGTATACCGGCAGTACTCCTTTCATTGGATGCTGAAAAAGCATTTGATCTTGTGCACTGGCCGTTCCTATTTCACACACTGGAAAAATTTTCCTTTGGCCCTTACTTTATCAAGTGGATTAAAAAATTATACGACCAGCCTAAAGCTAAGGTAAAAGTTAACAATGGTTATGGCCCGGCTTTCAACATCGGCAGGGGCACTAGACAGGGGTGTCCACTCTCCCCACTGCTCTTCGCCCTCTATATGGAACCTCTGACCACCAAAATTCGAGAGGCCCCAGATATCCAGGGTGTACTGTTGGGCCAGACGCAGTTTACCTTGTCACTGTTCGCTGACGATGTATTGTTAATATTAACGGACCCCGAACGTTCCCTGCAGGGCGTAATGACTGAACTCTCTAAGTTTAGTAGTGTTTCTGGCCTCAAGGTGAATGTCGACAAATCAGAGCTGCTTAATATTAACCTGGATCACCAGACTGTGCACTCTCTGCGAGCCAAGTTTCCTTTTAGATGGGCCAAATCTAAAATTAAATATCTAGGGGTACAGATTTCCCCAACCTTAACGGACTTGCATGCATTGAATTACACGCCTCTAATTCGACAACTGACACTAGATATGAGTAGATGGAACAAAAGGGGTTTCTCCTGGTTGGGCAGGATTGCCATTATTAAAATGAACATATTACCTAAATTGCTATATCTGTTTGCTTCCCTACCGGTGTATATGCCATCACCGATATTTCGTAACTGGCAGAAGAAAATATTTGATTTCATTTGGCGCAGGAGGCCGCCGAGAGTGGCAAGGCAGGTCTTATACCTGCCAAAAGCTCAAGGAGGCCTGGGGGTGCCCAATCTAGCGAGATATTACCACGCCGCTCAATTAAGGGCCATCATAGACCTCCATCGAACGACTACACTGAAACAATGGGTCCAGGTGGAACAAATGATGGTGGGTCCTATGACTTTATCAGCTATGCCTTGGCAACCCCGATGTACGTGGCGGCCACTTCAATCCATACCATGGGCGCTGAAAGTAACTATTTCAGTGTGGCTCCATAGCCGCAGGGGTCTCCTGGGGGATTGTAAGTTCTTTTATCAATCTTCCCTATTAAATAATATGGATTTCCCGAGTGGCTTCCAATCTTCCAGGTTCCAGCAATGGCAAGAGAAAGGGATAACCTCGATTGGGCACCTATTAGATCAGGGAACAGTATATCCCAGGGATCAGTTTTTTGAGAAGCATCACCTGGATCATCATGATTATTTAGCCTATGCACAAGCCTCTCATTACATCCTGGGATTGCGGAGGGCTGGCTCCTTATGAGAGGGAAGGACGCTTCTAGAGACTTACTGCCGATACAGTGATACACTCCAGGGAACAATATCCAAACTGTATCAATTGCTTGCCCCGAATCAGACCGAGCCCTGGTCCTTTATAGTTAAATGGGAGACGGATTTAGGAAAGACTCTGGGGAAGAGTAGGTGGGAAGAAGTATTTAACAATGCACGGAAGTGCTCCATATCTGCCAGAATGCAGGAAAACTGCTACAAGATTATATATCGGTGGTACCTCACCCCGGACCGCCTTCATAGCTTTTCACCGACTGTCTTGGATTTGTGTTGGAGGGCTTGCGGGAGTAAGGGAACGTTCCTGCATATATGGTGGGAATGCCCCATTATACGCCCATTGTGGGAAGAGATTTTTGCCTGGTTGTCCAGGGTGTTGGGAGTTACACTGCTGGCAAATGTTGAACTTGCTTTGCTACACATTTTCCCCGACTCTGTTAACAAAATGGTGCAAAAGTTTTGTATGCAAATGTTTATTGCCACACGCAGCCAGATCGCATTACACTGGAAATCTCAGCAGATACCGAGACTACAATCTATAGTGAACTTATTACATCACTTTCAGCAGATGGCCTCCTTGACCGCCACTAAACACAATAAACTGGCTTCTTACTTCCAGATTTGGAAACCTTTTATAGACTATGAATCTAAGTAGAGCCTTTATAGTGGTGCAGTCTCACAGCTCGCTGGGAAAGAACGGAGGCGGTCTACATTCGAGAGGGGTAATCCCAGAGGCCCCGCCTTGGAATCGCTTACTTGAGGAAGGGCTCTGGTGGATCGCTGTGGGAGACGATGTTACCTTCCTTGAATGCTTCATTTACCCATTTCATTGGACTTCCTTGAACTTTTGTGGCCTCTCCTCCTTGAACTTTTGTGGACTCTCTTGAAATTCGAGATTGAGCTGATGTACAACCTCTTGGGTGGGAGGGAGGGAGGGAGGGTAGAGGGTTGGGGACTTGGAATAGTTTCTGACTATGTTGGCCATGGGTTTTGTGTCCCGTACATGGCACTCCGTTATGTTATGTTTTATGTATTCCATGAATGTTGAAAACTAATAAAACTTACATTAAAAAAAAAAAAAAAAGATATAATTGCGATGGAGAAGGTACAGAGAAGGGCTACCAAAATGATAAGGGGAATGGAACAACTCCCCTATGAGGAAAGACTAAAGAGGTTAGGACTTTTCAACTTGGAGAAGAGACGACTGAGGGGGGATATGATAGAGGTGTTTAAAATCATGAGAGGTCTAGAACGGGTAGATGTGAATCGGTTATTTACTCCTTCGGATAGTAGAAAGACTAGGGGGCACTCCATGAAGTTAGCATGGGGCACATTTAAAACTAATCGGAGAAAGTTCTTTTTTACTCAACGCACAATTAAACTCTGGAATTTGTTGCCAGAGGATGTGGTTAGTGCAGTTAGTATAGCTGTGTTTAAAAAAGGATTGGATAAGTTCTTGGAGGAGAAGTCCATTTCCTGGTATTAAGTTCACAAACGGGCGGATTTTCAAAGCCCTGCTCGCGTAAATCCGCCTGGATTTATGCGAGCAGGGCCATGCGCGCCGGCGCGCCTATTTTCCATAGGCCGCCGGCGCGCGCAGAGCCCCGGGATGCGCGTAAGTCCCGGGGTTTTGGGAAGGGGCGCGTCGGGGCATGTCGGGAGCGGGGCCGAACGACGCAGCGTTTTGGGGGCGGGACGCGGCATTTCGGGGGTGGGCCCGGGGGCGTGGTTTCGGACTGGAGCGTTCCGAGGGCGTGGCCGTCCCCTCCGGAACCGCCCCCGGGTCGGGTCTCGGTGCGCCAGTAGGCCGCTGGCGCGCATGGATTTACGTCTTCCTTCGGGAGGCGTAAATCCATGGATAAAGGTAGGGGGGGGTTTAGATAGGGCCGGGGGGGGTGGGTTAGGTAGGGGAAGGGAAGGGAACGGTGACAGGCTGCGCGGCTCGGCGCGCGCCAGCTGCCCAAAATCGGCAGCCTTGCGCGCGCCGATCCAGGATTTTAGAAGATATGCGCGGCTACACGCATATCTTATAAAATCCAGCATACTTTTGTTTGCGCCTGGTGCGCGAACAAAAGTACGCGAACACGATTTTTTTAAAAATCTACGCCTTAGAGAATAGCCACTGCCATTAGCAATGGTAACATGGAATAGACTTAGTTTTTGGGTACTTGCCAGGTTCTTATGGTCTGGATTGGCCACTGTTGGAAACAGGATGCTGGGCTTGATGGACCCTTGGTCTGACCCAGTATGGCATTTTCTTATGTTCTTATGCCCATACCCTTTCCCTTACCTTCCCCAGACCTATCTTACCCCATCCATGGTTTTTAAGAAATCTATATTGGCAGAAATGATCTCCACCCCAGATAGGCCTGCCGCAAAGGATCCTTATTCAGAATGGTGCCAGAGATATATCTGTACAAGAGGTATTTCTGTACAATGAAATGGTGCCAGTCTCAGGTCCTGCTGGCACCAATTTAAATAAAGAAACAGCAGGGCAGAAATGCATGGAGATTCTTGGTACCCAAATTGGATTTCTTAAGAAAGAGAAGGGGGTATGTTATTCTGGGGTGAATGTGAGCAGGCCAAGATAAAGGGTGGGCTTTAATTTTTAACCTTCTGAGGTTCTGGCACTGATTTTTTTTTTTTACAGCAGGGTGGGGGGAGGGCAAAAGGAGCAGGGAGTTGCTGGGGCTGATTGATAATTTACAAACAGAAGAAAAGTGAACAGAATATTTTTGGTTTTCTTTAATTCTATTTTCAAAACAAAGCAAATTAAGATATACTGTTTGAAATTTCATGCTTTGTTTCAAATGAATGCACATCCCTAATTAATAATACTGCCTGTCTTTTCGGATTTTTGCATTTTAAGGCGCAACTGCCAGCTTTTATCCTACATGTATCTTTTTCTGAGCATGCTCCAAAGAGAGAGAGAGAGAGCTTTGGAGATTTTGTTTTGGAGTGGAGACTTGAGAGGAGATTTGGATGTTTGGTAGGCCCTGGTTTACCAAGGATAGTTCTTGAGATTTTATTTCATCTTTTTTGACCAGTTCCTATGGGAGGAATCTACCCCTCCTATCTGAAGGGCTGGAGTTCCAGTGAATCTATTCTGCATCCATTATACATTAGGGATGTGAATCGTTTTTTGACGATTTAAAATATTGTCCGATATATTTTAAATCGTCAAAAATCGTTAGAGGCGATATTTAATAGGAATTCCCCTGATTTATCGTCAAAAATCGTAAATCGGGGGAAGGGGGAGGGGAAGGGGGAGGGCGGGAAAACCGGCACACTAAAACAACCCTAAAACCCACCCCGACCCTTTAAAATAAATCCCCCACCCTCCCGAACCCCCCCAAAATGCCTTAAATTACCTGGGGTCCAGTGGGGGGGGGTCCCGGTGTGATCTTTTACTCTCGGGCCTCCGGTGTGTTGTGGAAATGGCCCTGTCATATGACAGGGCAAAGGTAGCGCCGGCGCCATTTTGTTTTTTGTCCCCTGACATCAGGAGCGTAGGAGATCGCTCCCGGACCCCCGCTGGACCCCCAGGGACTTTTGGCCAGCTTGGGGGGGCCTCCTGACCCCCACAAGACTTGCCAAAAGTCCAGCGGGGGTCCGGGAACAACCTCCTTGCACTTGAATCGTTTTGCCGTACAAAATGGCCCCGGCCATACGCCATTACTGATGCTAGTAATAGCAGTGGCTATTTTCTAAGTCAACATAATTAATAGCAGGTAATGGACATCTCCTCCAAGAACTTATCCAAACCTTTTTTAACCCAGCTACACTAACTGCAATAACCACATTCCCTTGCAACAAAATCCATAGTTTATTTGTGCGTTGAGAGAAAAACAACTTTCTCTGACTAGTTTTAAATGTGCTACATGCTAACTTCATGGAGTGCTCCTAGTACTTCTATTATCCGAAAGAGTAAAAAACCAATTCATATTTACCCGTTCTAGACCTCTCATGACTTTAAACACCTCTATCACATTCCCCCTCGGCCGTCTCTCCTCCAAGCTGAACAGTCCTACCCTCTTTAGTCTTTCCTCATAGGGAAGCTGTTCCAACCCCTATATCATTTTGGTCGCCCTTCTCTGTACCATATCCATCACAACTATATCTTTTTTGAGATGCAGCGACCAGAACTGTACTCAGTATTGAAGGTGCGGTCTCAACATGGAGTGATACAGAAGCATTAGGCCATTTTCCGTTTTATTCACCATTCCCTTTCTAATAATTCCTAATATTCTGTTTGCTTATTTGTCTGCCGTAGTACACTGAACTGGCAATTTCAATGTATTATCCTCTATGACGCCTAGATCTAGTTCCTGGGTGATAGCTCCTAATATGGAACCTAACATCGTGTAACTATAGCATGGGTTATTTTTCCCTATATGCATCACCTTGCACTTATCCACATTAAATTTCATCTGCCATTTGGATGCCTAATTTTCCAGTCTCACAAGGTCTGCCTGCAATTTATCACAATCTGCTTGTGATTTAACTACTCAGAATAATTTTGTATCAACTGCAAAGTTGATTACCTCCCTCGTCGTATTTCTTTCCAGATCATTTATAAATATATTGGAAAGTACGGGTCCCAGTACAGATCCTTGAAGCACTCCACTGCCCACCCCCCTCCATTGAGAAAATTGTGCATTTAATCCTACTCTCTGTTTCCTGTCTTTTAACCAGTTTGTAATCAATGAAAGGACATCGCCACCTATCCCATGAATTTTTACTTTTCCTAGAAGCCTCTCATGAGGAACTTTGTCAAATGCCTTCTGAAAATCCAAATACACTACATCTACCAGTTCACCATTATTTACATGTTTATTAACCCCTTCAAAAAAATGAAGTAGATTTATGTCTTGGGTAAAGCCATGCTGACTTAGTTCCATTAAACCTTGTTTTTGTATATGTTATGTGATTTTGATCTTTAGAATAATTTACACTATTTTTTCTGGCACTTAAGTCAGTCTAACTGGTCTGTAGATTCCCAGATCGCCTCTGGAGCCCTTTTAAAATATTGGGGTTATATTAGCCACCCTCCAGTCTTCAGGTACAATGGTTTATATTAATGGTAGGTTACAAATTTTTACTAACAGATCTAAAATTTCATTTTTTAGTTCCTTTAGAACCCTAGGGGTGTATACCATCCAGTCTAGGTGATTTAATATCTTTAGTTTGTCAATCAGGCCTACCACATCTTCTAGGTTCACTGCCATTTGGTTCAGTCCATCTGAATCATTACCCACAAAAACCTTCTCCGGAACGTGTATCTCCCCAGCATCCTCTTCAGTAAACACTGAAGCAAAGACATTGTTTAATCTTTCTGCGATGGCCTTATCTTCTTTAAGTGACCCTTTAACCGCTCAGTCATCTAACTGTCCAACTGACTCCCTCGCATGCTTTCTGCTTCTGATATATTTTAGAAAGTTTTTACTGTGAGTTTTTGTTTTTACGGCCAACTTCTTTTCAAATTCTCTCTTAGCCTGTCTTATGAATGTCTTACATTTAACTTGCCAACACTTATGCTTTATCCTATTTTCTTCAGTTAGATCCTTCTTCCAATTTTTGAATGAAGATCTTTTGGCTAAAATAGCCTCTTTCATCTCACCTTTTAACTATGCTGGTAATCGTTTTGCCTTCCTTCCATCTTTCTTAATGCGTGGAATACATCTGGACTGGGCTTCTAGGATGGTATTTTTTAACAATGTCTACGCCTCTTGAACACTTTTTACCTTTGTAACTGCTCCTTTTAGTTGTTTTTTAACTTTTTTTCTCATTTTCTCAAAGTTTCCCTGCTTATTGTTGAGTTTGTGGCATATTGTGGACTCTTGGTCGAGGTGGAGATGAATCCTCCTACGGCAAGGGGCCCCATGGGGAACCACAACGATTGGCTAGACTCTAGTAAGCAGGCACTGAGGAAAGAAAGCTTTATTAAACTGCTCTTGATGAGTTGAATCTTGCCAAAGGAACGGACAGTACTGTAAACCAGCGATATCACAGTAGCTCAACATTCTCTGTAGTTCATGGTCTCACCCAGAGGTAGCAAAGGTTTCTTGGATCTCCGTAGCGTGGGAAAGGCCATGAACCTGAAGAGTGGAATGAGGAGAGCTGAAGCATAGCGATACTCACAGAGCAGCAGTGCTGATAACTTCCTTCGGTAGTTGAATGAAGAGAGGGACCCGTGGACCAAGGTGCAGGATACCCTGAGCAGGATAGGACCTCGAGTGAGTTCCTAGGAGTGCCGAGGGCTCCTGAAAGAAAACAGACAGGACCCCCAAGGAGCGGGTGTCCTTAAGGTTAGGCAGAGTAATCCCAGAAGGCAAGTAGAAGCGAGAGGCCACTGAGGAGTGGGTATCCAGAGGAGTGAGATACCCTGCAGGGTAGTGAGGAATCCAAGCGTGCAGCTTAGAAGTGGTCAGAGTAGCAAAACCGAAGTCCTTGCTAACTCGTTGAATTGGAGCGGAGTAGAGGTTTAAATACCCGGTGTTAGGAGCCGCGCTCGCGGCACGCCGCGCCCGAGGGGCGCCGCTTACCAGCGCGGCAGACCGCCGCAGTTGCCCTGATGTGGTGCTGAGTCGTGGGTCCGGGGCCGCGGACCGCAGCACAACATGGCCGCGGCGTTTCGGCTCCTCTTCCTGGCTGCTGGCTCCGCCCCCCTTCAGGGACTAACATCGTTGCCTCTGATTGGCTGCTGGATACCTCCTGCAGCGGGATTGGCTCTCCCCTGGTATGCCAGCTGGAAGGAGCTATTTAAAGGCAGGTCTTGCACCTCAGACCTTGCCTTGACTTCCTCTGGGCTCCTGGCTTGTTCCTGTTTGTGGTTCCTGTACTTGATTCGTGGTTTTGACTCCTGGACCGGCTTTGGTGATTTCTCTGGCTTCTGACTCCTGGACCGGATTTGGCGAATTCTCTGGCTTCTGACCCCTGGACTGGATTTGGCGTATTCTCTGGCTTCTGACCCTTGGACCGGCTTTGGTGAATTCTCTGGCTTCCGACCCCTGGACTGGCTTTGGGGTATCCTGTGGCTTTCGACCATCGGACTGACTGTGGAGTTTCCTTCAACTCCCTTAATCCGAACTGTTCCACCTTTGAGTCCACGACCTGCTGGAGGCGCCAGCTCAGTTTCACTTTCCACAACCTGCTGAGGACATCCACCTTTGAGTCCACGACCTGCTGGAGGCGCCAGCTCAGCCTTACTTTCCACGACCTGCTGAGGACATCCACCTTCGAGTCCACGACCTGCTGGAGGCGCCAGCTCAGCCTTACTTTCCACGACCTGCTGAGGACATCCACCTTCGAGTCCACGACCTGCTGGAGGCGCCAGCTCAGCTTTACTTTCCACGACCTGCTGAGGACATCCACCTTAGAGTCCACGACCTGCTGGAGGCGCCAGCTCAGCTTTACTTTCCACGACCTGCTGAGGACATCCACCTTTGAGTCCACGACCTACTGGAAGTACCTGCATCCAGATCTCTGTGAGAGTCCTGGTCTAGGCCTCGCCAATCAGCGATCGAACATTCATTCCTCGCTGAACCAAGGGTCCACATCCCGAAAGCACAACACCCGGAGGTACTGACGTCATGCGGTGGGGCTGCCTCCGAGGTTTCTGCCATGACGTATTCAAAAATGTAGGCAGCGTGTGCGCACGTACCCTAGGAAGCCTTCAGGAAGAAGCATGGTGGATGGGGACGCCCATGCTGGCTCTAAAACGCCGTGGGTTTCGGCAAACAGCCGCGGAGGCAGCCATCCTTCCAAGGGAGGAGGAAAAGGGTAGAAGAGAGGTGAGGCAGAGCGCTCACAGCCATCTGCGACCGACGGATGCAACACTTATTAGCTGCCTTACTGACTGACTATTAAAAACACAAATACACTAAATAATATACCCCAATAGTTTACTTCTCCCCAATACTTTAAAAAAAGATTTCCCCAGCAAGGTGATCCTCTCCTCTCAGTGTATGAAGAGAATTTTCCTACCTTTTATAGGGAAGAAATTTTGCACTCTGATTCAATGAGAAGGAAAAGGGTTAGAAGATTCTTCACCATAGATAAAGATGTATTGGCTTTTGGCATTATGTTGTTCATGATTTTTGAAATATTCAGCTGGATCTTATTCAACCGAGGGGTTAAAGGGGCTCTTAGGGAAGATAAGACTATTGCAGAAAGACTAAATTAATTCTTTGCTTCTGTGTTTACTAATGAGGATGTTTGGGAGATACCAGTTCCGGAGATGGTTTTCAGGGGTGATGAGTCAGACGAACTGAACGAAATCACTGTGAAGATTTAGTAGGCCAGATTGACAAACTAAAGAGTAGCAAATCACCTGGACCGGATGGTATGCATCTTAGGATACTGGAGGAACTTAAAAATGAAATTTCTGATCTATTAGTTAAAATTTGTAACCTAACATTAAAATCATCCATTGTACCTGAAGACTGGAGGGTGGCTAATGTAACCCCAATATTTAAAAAAGGCTCCAGGGGCGATCTGGGTAACTATAGACCAGTGAGCCTGACTTCAGTGCCGGGAAAAATAGTGGAAACTATTCTCAAGATCAAAATTGTAGAGCATATAGAAAGACATGGTTTAATGGAACACAGTCAACATGGATTTACCCAAGGGAAGCCTTGCCTAATAAATCTGCTTCATTTTTTTGAAGGGGTTAATAAACATGTGGATATAGGTGAACCGGTAGATGTAGTGTATTTGGATTTTCAGAAGGCGTTTGACAAAGTCCCTCATGAAAGGCTTCTATGAAAACTAAAAAGTCATGGGATAGGAGGTGATGTCCTTTTGTGGATTACAAACTGGTTAAAAGACAGGAAACAGAGAGTAGGATTAAATGGTCAATTTTCTCAGTGGAAAAGGGTAAACAGTGGAGTGCCTCAGGGATCTGTATTTGGACCGGTGCTTTTCAATATATATATAAATGAACTGTAAAGGAATACGATGAGTGAGGCTATCAAATTTGCGGATGATACAAAATTATTTAGAGTAGTTAAATCACAAGCGGACTGTGATACATTACAGGAGGACCTTGCAAGACTGGAAGATTGGGCATCTAAATGAAATTTAATGTGGACAAGTGCAAAGTGTTGCATATAGGGAAAAATAACCCTTGCTGTAGTTACACAATGTTAGGTTCCATATTAGGAGCTACGACCAAGGAAAAAGATCTAGGCATCATAGTGGATAATACTTTAAAATTGTCTGCTCAGTGTGCTGCAGCAGTCAAAAAAGCAAACAGAATGTTAGGAATTATTAGGAAGGGAATGGTTAATAAAATGGAAAATGTCATAATGCCTCTATATCGCTCCATGGTGAGACCGCACCTTGAATACTATGTACAATTCTGGTCCCCGCATCTCAAAAAACATATAGTTGCGATGGAGAAGGTACAGAGAAGGGCAACCAAAATGATAAAGGGGATGAACAGCTCCCCTATAAGGAAAGGCTGAAGAGGTTAGGGCTGTTCAGTTTGGAGAAGAGACTGCTGAGGGGGATATGATAGAGGTCTTTAAGATCATGAGAGGTCTTGAACGAGTAGATGTGACTCGGTTATTTATACTTTCGAATAATAGAAGGACTAGGGGGCATTCCATGAAGTTAGCAAGTAGCACATTTAAGACTAATCGGAGAAAATTCTTTTTCACTCAACGCACAATAAAGCTCTGGAATTTGTTGCCAGAGGATGTGGTTAGTGCAGTTAGTGTAGCTGGGTTCAAAAAAGGTTTGGATAAGTTCTTGGAGGAGAAGTCCATTAACAGCTATTAATCAAGTTTACTTAGGGAATAGCGCTAATAACCAGGCAGAGTGTCACAGAGGGACACTCGCAGGCTATGTGTGGCTAACTGAAACATAGGGAGTGGGAAGGCCGCAGTCGGTTGGCAGGCCAGGGAGGTGAAAGGAACCAACCGAAAAAACAGGGCATAGTACTCACCGAGCATCGAATAAACATACGCGAAGGGAGACCCGTGCAGGGACAAGTGCTTGTGAAGTAAAAGTTTAAGTGTTTCCGTGTGGAAAAAGTATTAGAATTTCTCACGAGCTCCTAACCGCTATGCTTACTGCAGAGCGGAAAAAAGAAGACTGAGGGAGACACCTGTGGTTCACAGGGATAATTGCAGGCTGATCATGCTCAGTGCACTCAGTGTGCCAGTGTCAGTCAAAGCTTTGTAGAAATGTCGCCAGCACCGGAGCTCCGCGCAACCGACACAAAGATCCATCAGGGTCAGGAGCCCTCCCGCGGCCTCCACCGACCCTCTGAGACTCCCGGAACCAGACCAGGCAAGCAAGGCCGGCCCCCTGCCTCGTGAGGACCGCCCGCCGCTGACGCCACCGTCGACTTCCATCCATCCTCTCCGGGAATCCAAGCATCTGACAAGGTAATTTGACCCTCAGCGCTCACATTCAGCGACAAAACTTCACACCTCTGTTGACATTTAATTATTCATCTTGCCGCTAGTGTATGTACCCTTATAATCCTGTCCTTGAATTCGTATTACCTGTGACTTAAATCTGATACCGCTGTGTCTGCTTTAACTGCTAACTTACCATTGTTACCTTTATTGCGTTACATCCATATACTCTTTGTGATTGCATTTTATTGCTTATTTCCTCCTGCCACTTGCCCCTCGCCTATTTCACCGCCCTTACTTCCTCAGCCTTCACAATGGCCTGCAACTCTAACCTCCCCATCCCATGCATCCATCACCCGTCCCGTAGAGCACATCACCCCACCCTATTCAGCCCGATCACCCAGCGCAAATCCCTCCTCCTCCCCCCCCATCCTCCTCCCCATCCTCATTTCCCCACTCACTCAGTTCCTAGGACTCACTACCCTCTCCATCATGCTCCTAAATGCACAGTCCCTAAGAAAACTGTAATACTGATTGACTTACTAGTCGACAACAAGACAGAAATCTGCACTGTCACAGAAACCTGGCTCAAAGATTCAGATATTGTCCTTCTCAATCAGTTTCCCACTGACACCTACGACATTTTCTCCGTCCCAAGACCCAAGAAACGAGGAGGTGGCCTCCTTTTAGCTGATAAAAAGCACATGAACTTCAAACCTATGAAAATCGACCCACCACACAAACTAGAGATTGGGCTGTTCAAATCCCAGGAACTCCAGATCTGCCTAGAACACAACCCTTCCCCCCTTATCGAATTAATTTCCAATAATATTAACAGTGATGCCCCTGCCATTATCCTGGGGGATTTCAACCTCCATGTAGATGCCACCCCACGCTCCTCGTCCTGTGAAGCCTTCCTCAGCTCACTCGATGCCACTCGGCTTTACCCAAATTATCTCATCCCCCACCCATAAAGCAGGGCACACCCTTGACCTCCTTTTCATTAACTCCAGTATTCACTTCTCCACCGAGCCCTCCTGTATCTCTGTCCCATGGTCTGACCACGCCATTATCAAATCCTCCCTCTCCATAAAGACACCCAAATTTTGTGACCCCCCCCTACAGCACCTTCATTGTCTACAGAAAATCTTGCCTGTAATCTATAATAGTAATGCACCAGATATAGGTATATAATAGCTTCTGATATAGAAGAGAGTTGAGAAATGATTTAGGAACATGAGCCCTCGTGGAGCGAGTACCGGTTCCTATCTGCAATCTATAATAATGACTCACGATCTCCGTACCTGCGATAACGTCTTAGACAGAAGGGAGTCTTCGGAGATTAGGAACATAGGCCCTCATGGATCGAGTACCGGTTCCTATCTGTAATAGAATTCACTATGTTCACGTCTGCGATCGCTTCCAGGTAGTAAGGAGTCTTCTGAGCATTCAGGGACGTAGGCCCTCGTGGAGCGAGTACCGGATCCCGTCTTAGCAATCTGAAATCAAGAAGAGAGAGCGGGGCCCCCGAGGAGCGGGTACCCCTATGTAAGGTGGTGGA
Organism: Rhinatrema bivittatum; assembly: GCF_901001135.1. Taxonomy (NCBI): domain Eukaryota; kingdom Metazoa; phylum Chordata; class Amphibia; order Gymnophiona; family Rhinatrematidae; genus Rhinatrema; species Rhinatrema bivittatum. The sequence continues at coordinate 408,810,492 of NC_042615.1, forward strand.
GGCAGAGCAGCGGAGGATGAAGCGGGTTGGAATGATCCTCGCAATCAAACCCCTTGCTACCTCAATTCGTAGTAGCAAGCAAGCTGGAAGCGGAGAAGGTCACTACGGGGGGACGCCCCGAGGTTCGCGCCCTTGCCTGTACAAACTCTGGAGCGCGCGCGCGCACCCTTACGACATCAGGAACATGGCGGATCCACAGCGTCAGGCCAGCCCAGGGATACCAGGAAGGACAGCGAGGAGAAGCCGTGGCAGCATCTGTCCGTCAGACCCGAAGGGAGTCGCCTCTAAGGTAGAGAGGATGGAGGGAGGGCGAGAACAGGCACGAACGCAACAATAATGGCCAGGCAGAAAGAGCTAATCGGACTCTGAAGACCTTCCTATGTATGTATGTATGACCTTCTTATGTAATGACCAACAGGACAATTGGGCCGACTTATTACCATGGGCCGAGTTGTCATACAACACTCACGTTGCTGCAGCCACTAACGTCCCTCCATTTTCAGTGGTGCTTGGCCATCAACCACGATTACCCTTGCCAGTACCCCTCTTCTTGCCTTCACCAGCGGCTCAGTTCACAGCACAGACCATCTGCAACGTGTGGAACCAAGTGAAGGAGCGTCTGACACAAGCTGCAGAATGTTCCAAAAGGATTGCTGACGCTCATCGGCAGGCAGCCCCACTATTCCTACCCGGCCAGAAGGTATGGTTGAGTGCTAAAAACAACATACTGTGCCTACCTTCCCATAGCCTAGCACCGAAGTATATTGGACCATTCCCAATCCTCCGCCATGTCGGAGCTGTATCCTATCAACTCCAGTTGCCACGATCCATGGGTATCCACAATACCTTTCATGTCTCCTTATTAAAACCGCTCATGCTCTCCTGGCCTTCTCAAGGCCGCTGGGAATATCTTCTTGCCTGGGAAGGGTATGGGACGGAAGAAAACTCCTGGGAACTCTCACAAAACATCCTCGATAAAGAGCTCCTTCGGAGATCCCATAGGACGCACCCAGACAAGCCTCGCCCGAGGAGGGGGAGGCTTAGAAGGGGGGTATAATATTGCGTGTCCCGTCTGCGCACAGCCCACGTCCGAGCCTACTCACCTCACCAAGACTCCCATGGGCCTTGGGTCGTCCTCTCCTGCTTCAGCAGTGAGCTCAGCCAGGCCTTGTCGTCCCGCAGCGGTGGTCGCTGGGTCTTCCACCTCCAGCCAGGACTCAAGGAGGTGCTCAGCGTCCTCCGTGGTGTCGGCCCCGCCCCTAGGGACACGCGCGTGGACCACCCGGATCCTTAAAGGTCCAGGGGTGGATCCCAGATCCGCAGCGTGCCCTGATTGAACGCTGCTTAAAAGGAAGTGCCTGCCTGCTCTTCCTTGCATTGGGAATCGAGTCGATCACACTGTGATTTCTATTTGCCTCTGTGATTCCAGTGTCTGTTTCAGCCTTTTTCCAGTCTTGTTCCAGTCCTGTTGCAGCGTCCTTCTGTTCCAGCATTCCAGCGTCCTTCCATTCTGTTCCTGCATCCTTCTATTCCTTTGTCTCCCCAGGTAGTACCTTCTGACTGTCTTCTCGGTACTGACCTCTGCCTGTTCTTGACTACGTTGATCGACGCCTGGATTTGACCTTTGCCTGTTTCATCGATCACGTTTGCACGCTGCCTGGAACTGACCTCTGCCTGACCACTGAACATGTCTGACTGCCGCCTGGAACCTGACCCCTGCTTTGGCTTTCGATCCTCGGACTGACCACTGGTATTGACCCCTGCTTTAGCTGATCCTTGCCATACATTCAGAGACTCTATTCTGGCCTTCTCTAGCACCATGGACTTCTAGCCTGAACATTGACTGCGCACCCTTGATCGTGGTGGGCACACCTCTGAACTTTCTTTCAAGGAGATCCTGCGAGGCCCACTTAAGACCAGGCGGCCCGGGTAACAAAGGGCTCAACCTGAGGGAACCCCGGGTTGCTATAGGTGAAGCTCCAGCTAGCCTCTGTCTCCTCTTGTGCTCCGCCTCCTGTGGCAGGCGCTCTCTGTGTCCAACCAGGAAGCCTACCAATCCTGCACTAGGCCAAGGGTCCACTTCCTGGCGCAACAAATTCTCAACTACTTAACTTTAGTTTGGTTGAATGGTTCCCGTTTTCCAAGATGTTTCTGTATCTTCTTATCAATTTTCAGAAATAATTCTCCTTACAATTAATAAAAAAGAAAGTCTCTGGAAGCAACTGAATCTGGACCATGACAACTTTGTTGTTCAGCTGATCTCTGAAAGCCCATAGAGCATACCAAATCACCCAGAGCTCCAGGAAGTTTATCTGGTAATGATGTTCCCGGGTAGACAGAGTGCTTGGGTGCAAACCCAGTTACAAATCCCACAACTCACTTTGGACTCATCTATGATTAGGATGATTTAAATTGGAAAATTTGGAAGGAAACACCCCAAACCAGATTGGAATTGTCTTGCCATCAGGACAGAGAGACCCGGAGTGGCGACGTGATGCAGTCCCAAAGGTCCTGAGTGGCTTGTAGCTACTGTGACCTCACGGTCCATTTGACTCTTCTCATGTACAGACATGCCATGAGTAAAATGAATAGTTACAGCCATGTGACCAACAACTTCAATGTCCTAAGCTGTTGCCTGATGACTCTTTTGGATCTCTTCCACTATGCCCCTCAGAGTGGTGACCCATTGCTGCAGGAGGAAGGCTCTGGCAGAGCTCCAATAAATTCCAACTGAAATATGAGCTGAGGTGAGACTGGGTAGTTGATGAGAAACCATAGTAACTCCAACACCCAGATGATAATGAGCATGGACACCTCGGCTCCTGCCTAAGATGTGCTTTTCACCAGCCAATCAACCAGAGAGAGAAAACATGCACCCCCAGCCTGTATTGGTGCACCACCACCACCACAGCTAAGTATTTCATGAAGATATGCAGGGCAAGCACAATTACAAAAGGAAGAATGTGGTATTGGAGGTGGATCTAAGATACTTCAAGTGACCGGGGAATATCTTGATGTGAGTATAGGCATCCTTTAGATTGAGAGAGCATATCCAGTCCCCATTTTGTAGAAAGGAGACCATCTTGAATTTTTCTCTTTTTTTTTGTACTTGTTTAAGGCCCTTAGGTCTAGGATGGGATGGAGTCCCCCTATTACTTTTGGAATCAGGAAGTACTTGGAATGGAACAGGCTCAACTCTCCTGGCCATTAAGAGAGAAGAGCTATGTGAGCAATATTTCCTGATGCTTTTTGTGGCCCCCAAGACGGATTCAGTGGGCGATTTGGTGGGACACCCAATAGGTTTAATTTGTACCCTTTCCAGACAATGCTGAGGTTGTACTAGGCCACCAATTCTCTTTAAAAAGCAGCCTGCCCCTGACCGGAAAGTCCTCTAGCATGGATTCTTAGATCCTGGTTATGCTCTCTGCGATCCAGTCAAAATCTCATCCCAGGCGTTGACTGGGATGTCATCTGGGACTCAGGTGCCCTCTGCTGCCTTGGAAAGTTGTGAGGAGCTGCAGAGTGTGGGAACGAGGTAACAGAGAATAATTCCTTCTTGGGCAGAAGTGCATCCTCTGCCCTGAACTTGGATACCTCCTAGAAGAGGGGAATGAGACAGAGATCAGGTATCTGTTTCATCACATCCTTAACACAGTCTCTGAAAATATTCTTCGCAGAATATGGCCCATCAGCGAGTCATTCCTTCATCTCTGGATGGAGATAGAGGCATGCAGCCAGGTGATTCTGTACAATCCTATCTCGATTATGCCTTGAAAACTTCATAAGTCGATTACACTCTAGACCCTTGGTAACCAGTGTTTGGAGGGAGTCTTGCTTCCATGGAAGTTGATTTGCCACCTCCTGTACTTGCTTCAGAATGACCCCCATATACGAGTTCATGAAAAGCTGATAGATCATTATCAGGCCGATACAGTACAGTGTGCTCCGGTGGAGCGCACTGTTAACCCGCGATTGGACGCACGTTTTGGACGCGCTAGCTTTACCCCTTATTCAGTAAGGGGTAATAGCGCGTCGAAAACGCGCGTCCAACCCCCCGAACCTAATAGCGCCCGCAACATGCAAATGCATGTTGATGGCCCTATTAGGTATTCCTGCGCGATTCAGAAAGCAAAATGTGCAGCCAAGCCGCACATTTTGCTTTCAGAAATTAGCGCCTACCCAAAGGTAGGCGCTAATTTCTGCCGGCACTGGGAAAGTGCACAGAAAAGCAGTAAAAACTGCTTTTCTGTGCACCCTCAGACTTAATATCATGGCGATATTAAGTCGGAGGTCCCGAAAGTTAAAAAAAGTAAAAAAAAAAATAAATTGAAATAGGCCCGTGGCTTGCGGGTTAAAAACCGGACGCCCAATTTTGCCGCCATCCAGTTTCCGAACCCGTGGCTGTCAGCGGGCTCAAGGGAGCGGCCTGGAAGGGAACTTCCCTTCCCCGTAATATAACCTTCCCATCCCTTCCCCTAACCTTTTCCCCCCCCAGACCTACTCTAACCTCCTCCAAAATTATTATCTAACCTTTTGCGCCTGTCTCTGGGCAGGCGCAAGTTGTGCGCGCCGGACGATTGTTGGCACACAATGTCTGACACAGCAGAAAATGGCCGCTGTGCCAGGAGCCTCTGACCCCGCATCCGCCCCTTCCCGCCTCTTTTTTCAAGCCCAGGGACATACACGCATTCCGGGGTTTTACGCGCACCGCCGGGCCTTTTTAAAATAGGCCCGGTGCACGTAGGGCTTTTAAAATCTGCCCCTTATTATTTATATTTATAAAATTGAATGTGCATGAGTACAAACTACTTATATATGCTAATGTGTAACTCCTTTGAAGATTCACCCCACATAGATGTTTTTCTTTTTCATTCTGTCTTTATATTAACATTTATTTATTTAGTTCCAGAGATTTTTATGTTAACTATATCCAGTTTGAACTCCAGGAGGCATACAATAAATATATTAGATAATATCTTATGTACAAAAACAATAAAATATAGAATAATAAACCATTACAGAACATAAACAATTACAATGTCAAAAAATAAATTTAAAATGTATTCAGTAGCCAAAAATATGTAGCTTTTAATGGTTATTTGTCATAATAGTTTAGTAATGTTTCATATCTCCATTAATACCTTGTAATCCAAGCCTTCTGAGCAGTTGAACACAACACACTGGATAGCAAGTGCTTTTGCAAGATCTTTAGTAGTTTCTGTTTTGCCGGTGCCAGCTGGTCCAGCAGGGGCTCCACCTAAATCAAGTTGCAAAGCTCCCATGAGGCAAAGGTAGCATCTATCCTGCAGATACCAATACATAATTGTTGTATTTTAATAATAGAATTTTGAAAAAACTATTAAAATATTTTGATAGAATATTACAATATAATAGCTAAAACCCATTGAAATTCCAGAGATCCTTATTTACTAGAGATGTGAATCGTGTGATCGATAGTCTTAATGATCGATTTCGGCTGGGGGGGGGAGGGAATCAGATCGTCGCGGTTTTGTTTTTGTAAATATCGTGTAAATCGTAAATCGGGGGAGGGCGGGAAAACCGGCACACTAAAACATCCCTAAAACCCACCCCGACCCTTTAAAATAAATCCCCCACCCTCCCGAACCCCCCCAAAATGCCTTAAATTACCTGGGGTCCAGAGCGGGGGTCCCGGTGTGATCTTTTACTCTCAGGCCTGTGGTGCGTTGTAGAAATGGCGCCGGCGCTACCTTTGCCCAGGTCAAAGGTAGCGCCGGCGCCATTTTGTTTTTTGTCCCCTGACGTCAGGAGCGTAGGAGATCGCTCCCGGACCCCCGCTGGACCCCCAGGGACTTTTGGCCAGCTTGGGGGGGCCTCCTGACCCCCACAAGACTTGCCAAAAGTCCAGCGGGGGTCCAGGAGCGACCTCCTGCACTCGAATCGTTTTGCCGTACGGCCGGCGCAATTTTGCGCAAAAATGGCGCCGGCCGTACGGCAACACGATTCGACTGCAGGAGGTCGTTCCCGGACCCCCGCTGGACCCCCAGGGACTTTTGGCCAGCTTGGGGGGGGGCTCCTGACCCCCACAAGACTTGCCAAAAGTCCAGCGGGGGTCCGGAACGACCTCCTGCAGTCGAATCGTGTTGCCATACGGCCGGCGCCATTTTGTACGGCAAAACGATTCGAGTGCAGGAGGTCGCTCCCGGACCCCCGCTGGACTTTTGGCAAGTCTTGTGGGGGTCAGGAGGCCCCCCAAGCTGGCCAAAAGTCCCTGGGGGTCCAGCGGGGGTCCGGGAGCGATCTCCTACGCTCCTGACGTCGGGGGACAAAAAACAAAATGGCGCCGGCGCTACCTTTGCCCTGTCAGGGCAAAGGTAGCGCCGGCGCCATTTCTACAACGCACCGCAGGCCCGAGAGTAAAGGATCACACCGGGACCCCCGCTCTGGACCCCAGGTAATTTAAGGCATTTTGGGGGGGTTCGGGAGGGTGGGGGATTTATTTTAAAGGGTCGGGGTGGGTTTTAGGGTTGTTTTAGTGTGCCGGTTTTTCCACCCTCCCCCTTCCCCCGATTTACGATTTTTGACGATAAATTGGGGGAATCCCTATTGTATCGCACTTCTAACGATTTTTGACGATTTAAAATATATCGGACAATATTTTAAATCGTCAAAAAACGATTCACATCCCTATTATTTACTGTCCTCCTCCCCAATCCAAACTCAGCACTCCTACCCTCCTCATCTCTGTCCAGCACTTCCTTCCCTTCTTCTTAGCCCATCCTAGCACATCCATTACCTTCCCCAGCCCCCCAGCAGAGTCTTCCCCCTTTCTCCTCTCACTAGTTGAACCCCAGCACGCTCTGACTTCCCTCCCTAGTCCAATCCCAGCAAACTCTAACCTCACTTCCTCAACCAAACCCTAGTACACTGGCAATGTTCCCTCTAATTTTTGACAGGCTATGGGGCCGATGCAGTACGGGGCGTTTGGCTTAGCGTGGGTGAGAATGTGCGGTTGAATGCACATTTTTCAAACGCAGAGGGAACACGTATGCAATATCTGGTTTTATGTGTCCTTAATGCATGCAGAAAATCTGTGCATAGGGAATAACGCAAATGGCATGCAAATCTTAGTTAAATGTGCCAATTAGGTATTAATACCCGATGCAATAACACGTGCTGAAATTTTGTGCGTCTTTTGCGAGTTTTTTTGCGCTTGAAATTTTGCGCCTGTTTTACACTGACGTTATTGCGCTGATAGCTGGCGGTTTCTGGGGTTTTCTGTTTCTGTAATGGATACTATTTATTTCCTTGTCTAGTTGACCTTTTTCTTGCATCTGTGAGGAAGTATTAGGGCAACTACATGAGCAATATCAAATAACCCTGCCAACAACAGAAGACTGGAAGATCATGCAGATCATGCGGAGCAGGCAGGGGTTGGGAAATAACTCTTTTGTTTTGTTTTCATTTAAATCTGTTGAATTCACATCCAGTTTTTGGGCCATTAGGATACCCTGGGGTTGGACATCGGTGACATCGACGTTTTACAGTTAAACGTTCATTAATTTTGCATCTTTAAATAACCCTACAGTCCTTTAGTTCCAGATCTGTTTCCAACAGTTTGCAACTGTTCTTTTCTAAGCTGAGGATGTGGTTGGTCTAACTGATAGAAAAACACCTGATGGACCCTTGCTGTGACCCTTTGTCCTTACTGTCTTATGTTCCTTACGTTATTATGTTTCCAGGTGCAGCCCAGAGCCATCCAAAGTCCCTGCAGGCAGAGTGTTATTTGGCCACGCACAACTCTCCTAGGATTACCTGAGTCTGAAGGGGTGAAAAGATACTGTCTCAGCTCTAGAGCAATTGAGACCCTGTACCAAAACCTGCGCAATGATATAGATCCCATCGCCTCTCGCAACAATGCTGTCCCAGGGCTGGCAAAACTTGTGTGCCTTGCATTTTTTTGTGACAGGAAGTTTCCAGAATACGATCTGGTTTGCGGGATGAATCAGTTCTCAGTCTTGTGGCTCTTTGGACAAGTCTTGAGGGCTATGATGAAGTGTATGCGACTAAATTTATTTCCCGGTAAACCCAGTGCAACTGCAGGAGATCCAGCGTGGATTCTTTGACATAGCTGGGATGCCCAATATATTGGGAGCAATAGACTGCACCCATATTGCACTTACCCCCATCTCAGAACAGGAGACTGCATTCCGCAATCAGAAGTCATTCCACTCGATGAATGTGCAGGTGGTATGTGATGCCCGTCAACGGATCCTGAATGTAGTTTTGAGATTTCTGGGGAGCTGCCATGATTCCTACATCCTTACTCATTCCTCACTTGGAACCGATTCTCCCAAAGGGAAATACGGTGATAGCTGGTTGCTCGGTAAGTAACAGTAGGTAACCGTAGTCTTGATAGAGAACCAGGTGGCAAGGAGTAATGCACAATTATAGTTAATTGCTTTATCCTAAAGGATTTTGATACTATTGTTTATATATGTGTTTCCTGGTGTTGTTTTGTCAGTGTCAAAGATGCAACATTTATTACCTTTGATTTGGTGATGCTGACTATGGCTGTAAGCCGTGGTTGCAGACTCCGCTCCTGGCCCCGCACAGCGTGGCAGAAAGATGGTACAAAGAGGCACATACCAGCACTAGGTCTGTCATTGAACGGACATTTGGCATGCTAAAAGGATGATTCAGATGCTTGCATCAGTCAGGTGGTATCCTAAAATACAGTCCTGAAAAGGTTGCATGCAATATTATGGCCTGCTGCATGCAACATAACCTCACGTTGCACTTTGGCATGGAAGTGGAGATCCCTGAAAATTTGCCCCCAGATCCACCTGTACAACCAGCTGCAGAAATGGACAACACAATGCAAGGCTCGGATATTCGCTGAAGGGTCATTGATGAGTATTTTCCATGAAGGTTAAGAACATAAGAACAAAAGAACATGCCATACCTGGTCAGATCAAGCCCAGCATCCTGTTTCCAACAGTGGCCAATCCAGGCCATAAGAACCTGGCAAGTACCCAAAAACTAAGTCTATTCCATGTTACTGTTGCTAGAAATAGCAGTGACTATTTTCTAAGTCAACTTAATTAATAGCAGGTAATGGACTTTTCCTCCAAGAACTTATCCAATCCTTTTTTAAACACAGATACACTAACTGCACTAACCACATTCTCTGGCAACAAATTCCAGAGTTTAATTGTGCGTTGAGTGAAAAAGAACTTTCTTCGATTAGTTTTAAATGTGCCACATGATAACTTCATGGAATGCCCCCTAGTCTTTCTATTATCTGAAAGAGTAAATAACCGATTCACATCTACCCATTCTAGACCTCTCATGATTTTAAACACCTCTATCATATCCCCCCTTAGCATTCTCTTGTCCAAGGTGAAAAGTCCTAACCTCTTTAGTCTTTCCTCTTAGGGGAGCTTTTCCATTCCCCTTATCATTTTGGTCGCCCTTATCTGTACCTTCTCCATCGCAGCTATATCTTTTTTGAGATGCGGCGACTATATCTGTACATGGTATTCAAGGACCGGTCTCACCATGGAGCGATACAGAGGCATTATGACATTTCCGTTTTATTCACCATTCCCTTTCTAATAATTCCCAACATTCTGTTTGCTTTTTTGACTGCTGCAGCACACTGAACTGAAAATTTCAATGTTTTATCCACTATGATGCCTAGATCTCTTTCTTGGGTGGTAGCACCTAATATGGAACCTAACAATGTGTAACTATAGCATGAGTTATTTTTCTCTATATGCATCACCTTGCACTATCCACATAAAATTTCATCTGCCATTTTGATGCCCAATTTTCCAGTCTCACAAGTTCTTCCTACAATTTATCACAATCTGCTTGTGATTTAACTACTCTGAACAATTTTGTTTCATCTGCAAATTTGATTACCTCACTCGTCGTATTTCTTTCCAGATCATTTATAAATATATTGAAAAGTTAAGGGTCCCAATACAGATCCCTGAGGCACTCTACTGCCCATTCCCTTCCATTGAGTAAATTGTCCATTTAATCCTACTCTCTACTTCCTGTCTTTTAGCCAGTTTGTAATCCACGAAAGGAAATCGCCACCTATCCAATGACTCTTTAATTTTCCTAGAAGCCTCTCATGAGGAACTTTGTCAAACGCCTTTTGAAAATCCAAGTACACTACATCTACCGGTTCACCTTTATCCACATGTTTATTAACTCCTTCAAAAAAGTGAAGCAGATTTGTGAGGAAGACTTGGTTTGGGTAAAGCCATGCTGACTTTGTTCCATTAAACCATGTCTTTCTACATGTTCTGTGATTTTGATAGTTAGAACACTTTCCACTATTTTTCATGGCACTGAAGTCAGGCTAACCAGTCTGTAGTTTCCAGGATTGCCCCTGGAGCCCTTTTTAATTATTGGGGTTACATTTGCTATCCTCCAGCCTTCAGGTACAATGAGTGATTTTAATGATAGGTTACAAATGTTTACTAATAGGTCTGAAATTTCATTTTTCAGTTCCTTCAGAACTCTGGGATGTATACCATCTGGTCCAAGTTATTTACTACTCTTCAATTTGTCAATCAGGCCTATCACATCTTCTAGGTTCACCGGGATTTGGTTCAGTCCATCTTAATCATTAAACATGAAAACCTTCTCCGGTACAGGGATCTCCCCAACATCCTCTTCAGTAAACACCAAAGCAAAGAAATCATTTAATCTTTCTGCGCCTTATCTTCTCTAAGTGCCCGTTTAACCCCTCGATCATCTAACGGTCCAAATGACTCCCTCTCAGGCTTTCTGCTTCACATATATTTTAAAAAGTTTTTTACTGTAAGTTTTTGCTTCTACGGCCAACTTCTTTTCAAATTCTCTCTTAGCCTGTCTAATAAATGTCTTACATTTAACTTGCCAACGCTTATGCATTATCGTACTTTCTTCTGTTGGATCCTTCTTCCAATTTTTGAATGAAGATCTTTTGGCTAAAATAGCTTCTTTCACCTCTTGTTTTAACCATGTCGGTAATTTTTTCGCCTTCTTTCCACCTTTCATAATGTTTGGAATACATCTGGACTGTGCTTCTATGATGTTTTTTTGTTTTTTTTTAACAATGTCCATGCCTCTTGCACACGTTTTACCTTCGTAGCTGCTCCTTTCAGTTTTTTTCTATTTTTCACATTTTATCAAAGTTTCCCTTTTGAAAGTTTAGCACGAGAGTCGTGGATTTGCTTACTGCCCCCCTTCCAGTCATTAATTCAAATTTGATCATATCACGATCACTATTGCCAAGCAGCCCCACCACTTTTATTTATTTATTTATTTATTTAGTGTTTTTCTATACTGGCATTCGCGAAAAGGTTTCACATCATGCCGGTTTACAATGTTTACACTGTTACCTCTCTCACCAAATCCTTTGTTCCACCGGGAATTGGATCTTAAATTGCTCCCTCTCTTGTCGGTTCCTGAACCAATTGCTCCATAAAAATGTCATTTATTCCATCCAGGAACTTTATATCTCTAGCATGTCCCGATGATACATTTACCCAGTCAAAATTGGGGTAATTGAAGTCTCCCATTATTACCACACTACCAATTTGGTTAGCTTCCCTAATTTCTCTTAGCATTTCACTGTCCATCTCACCATCTTGACCAGGTGGACAGTAGTATACACCTATCACTATAGTCTTCCCCGACACACAAGGGATTTCTACCCATAAAGATTCAGATGTGCATTTAGTCTCATGCAGGATGTTTATCCTGTTGGTCTCTATGCAATCCCGAACATAAAGCGCTACACCGCCTCCCGGGTGCTCCTCTCTGTCATTGCGATATAATTTGTACCCCGTTATAGCACTGTCCTCCTTCCACCATGGTTGTCCTCCTTCCACCATGTCTCTGAGATGCCAATTAAGTCTATGTCATCATTCACTGCTATACATTCTAATTCTCCCATCTTACTTCTTAGACTCATTAGCATACAAACATTTCAAAGTATGTTTTTTGTTTGTATTTTCATTCTGCTTTTTAATTGATAAGGATAAGTTAGATTTTAGTTACAGCTACTTGGACTACTTTTCTTATTATTGGAACCTCACTGTCAGGGTGCACTAATTCTAATGCATCATTAGTATCCTTTGAAGATACCTCTCTCCGAACCATGCGCTGCTGAGCGACTGTCGGCTTTCCCTTTTGTTCTAGTTTAAAAGCTGCTCTATCTCCTTTTTAAAGGTTAGCGCCAACAGTCTGGTCCACCCTGGTTAAGGTGGAGCCCATCCCTTTGGAAGAGACCCCCCCTTCCCCAAAAGGTTCCCCAGTTCCTTACAAAACTGAATTCCTCTTCCTTGCACCGTCTCATCCACGCATTGAGACTCCAGAGCTCTGCCTGCCTCTGGGAACCTGCGCATGGAACAGGGGACATTTCAGAGAATGCTACTCTGGAGGTTCTGGATTTTTAAGCTGTCTACGTAAGAGCCTAAATTTGGCTTCCAGAGCCTCCACTCCACATTTACCTATGTCGTTGGTGCCCACATGTACCACGACAGCAGGCTCCTCCCCAGGACTGTCTAAAATTCTATCTAGGTAATTTGTGAGGTCCGCCACCTTCGCACCAGGTAGGTATGTTACCAGGCGATCCTCACGCCCACCAGCCACCCAGCTGTCTACATTCCTAATAATCGAATCACCAACTATGACGGCTGACCTAACCCTTCCTTCCTGGGCAGTAGGCCTTGGGGAGAGATATCCTCGGTGCGAAAGGCCAATGCACCACCTGGAGAGCAGGTCCTTGGTACAGAATCCTTTCCTGCTGCACCAGGTTTATGCTTTCCAATCATGAGACCTTCTTCCTCCAAGGCAGCACCAGGGCTGCCAGTCTGAAGTTGGGACTTGATTCCTATGTCCCTGAAGGTCTCATCTATATACCTTTCTGTTTGCCTCAGCTCCTCCACGTCTGCCACTCTAGCCTCCAGAGATCGGACTTGTTCTCTCAGAGCCAGGTGTTCTTTGCATCATATGCACATGTACAATTTCTCACCAATGGGTAAAAAATCTTACATGTGACTATCGATGCAAAAGACTGGGAAGCCCCCCTCTTGCTGCTGGACAGCTGCCTTCATCTCAAATTTGTTCAGTTCCTACTTAAGATTTAGGTTGCTATGGGAGCAGGAATGTGTCTAATTAATGTCCTTTAAATATATTAGTGAATTCACAATATGTCTGGTAGTGGCCTACAGGGGAATGATCAAATTCTCAATAAGGTGTTTATTCTTTTTGTTTGATTTTTCTTTTTTTTTAAAGTGGCTCCTGCCTATAAATTAAAGGATGAGCTAGGGGTGAGTGGTAGAGGGGTGGGAGGGTTGGGAAATGCTAATAGTCTAACTTCAGTTAGTCAGCCAGAGCAACTCACTGCTCTCTTGATTAACAAATCAATTGATAAATCAATTGATTAATCAAACCAAATCACACTACCTTAACAGCTTTCCAAGGTGAGTAACTGAACTGAACTTTTCAATCTTTTTACTTAGATATACACTGCCCCAGCTTATTTCTAGCTTCTGGCTACTTTTTTTGTTTTGTTTTTTTTTGCTTTTAATATACAAACACTCTAACTTCTGCTTACTAGCTGCCTTACCGAATGACTATTTAAAAATACAGTCTAACATCTGTTTATTTGCTGCCTTACTGACTATTAAAGCAAATGTTGCTTACCTGTAACAGGTGTTCTCACAGGGCAGCAGGATGTTAGTCCTCACATATGGGTGACATCAGAGGATGGAGCCCAATCACGGAACACTTCTGTCAAAGTTTCCAGAACTTTGACTGGCCCCTAATGGGCATGCCCAGCATTGCACTAACCCTGCAGCCAGCAGGGGACCCCCTTAAGTCTTATTTGAACGCTACAGGTAGTGCCGAAAAATAAAACAACAAAACGCTACGAACCCAACACCGCGCGGCGGTGGGCAGCTTTCGTGAGGACTAACATCCTGCTGTCCTGTGAGAACACCTGTTACAGGTAAGCAACATTTGCTTTCTCGCAGGACAAGCAGGATGGTAGTCCTCACATATGGATGAGTATCGAGCTGAGGATGTCCGAGCATACACTAAATGTACCCAAAGGCATGCAACAGGCACAACAACTGGGGTGGAATTTGGTAGAGGGTATCCTGAACCCCACCGGGCAGGCGGAAGGGTGTTGGTACGTCACGTTGGAAATAGGTTACGCAGGACAGACTGGCCGAAGATGGAATTTTGTCTTCCGGCTTTGTCCAAGCAATAGTGGGCTGCGAAGGTATGGAGAGAACTCCAGGTGGCAGCCCTGCAAATGTCAGGAAGCGGCATGGCCCTCACAGAGTGTGCTTTAACACGGTCTTAAAGCGGAATGCCTGTTTGCTGATAGCAAAAGGATATGCAGTCCGCTAACCAGGAGAGAGAGTCTTCTTACCCACAGGCTGCCCCAATTTGATAGAATGGAAAGAGACAAACAATAGAGTGAATTTCCAGTGGGCAGCTGTATGGTCTAGATAGAATGCTAGAGCACGTTTACAGTCAAGGGTATGCAGAGCCTGTTCTCCTGGATTGGAGTGGGGCCTGGGAAAGAAGGTAGGTAGTATAATGGATTGATTAATGTGAAACTCCGATACTACCTTAGGTAAGAACTTAGGGTGAGTGCGGAGTATTGCCTGGTCCTGCAGAGGTTTAGTGTAAGGCGGATAGGTAATTAGGGCCTGTAACTCACTAACTCTGCGAGTAGATGTGATTGCTAAAAGAAAAATCACTTTCCATGTGAGATAGCGAAGATCACAGGATTGGAGAGTCTCAAAAGTTGGTTTCATGAGCCGACCCAAAACCAGATTGAGGTCCCAAGAAGGGGCCGGAGGGAAAAGTGGAGGCTTGAGATGAAGCAAGCCCTTCAGAAAACGTGTTACTAGGGGTTGTACTGAAATAGGAACATCCCCGACACCTTTATGGAAGGCAGCTACCGCACTGACATGCATTCTAATGGACGAAGTTTTAAGACCTGATTCTGACAGGTGCCAGAGATAGTCCAGAAACTTCATGGTGGAACAGGTAAAAGGATCAAGGGATTGAGCAGACCACCATAATTTAAATTTGCTCCATTTGTAAAGGTAAGATTTTCTCGTTGAAGGCTTCCGTGAAGCAATCAGGACACAGAAAACTGGCTCCGAAAGGTTAAGTGGCTGAAGAATTAACCTCTCAACATCCAGGCCGTCAGGGACAAAGCTTGAAGATTGGGGTGGCGTAGGCACCCGTTGTTCTGAGTGATCAGAAGCGGGTCCTTTCGCAAGGGAATGTGCCTGCGAATGGAGAGATCCTGAAGTATTGGAAACCACACTTGGAGAGGCCAATGAGGTGCTATCAGGATCATGCATCCCTTGTCCTGACGTAATTTCATGAGAGTCTTTGATATAAGTGGAAGTGGAGGGAATGCATATAGGAGACCAGTTGCCCATGAGAGGGAGAACACATTTCTTGGCTGTGAGTGTTGGTTGCGAGTGAGAGAGCAAAAGTTCTCTACTTTGTGGTTTTGAGGTAACGCAAAGAGGTCTGTGCGAGGATAACTCCAACGCTGGAATATTGAGTCCGCTACTGGGGGGTTGAGGGACCACTCGTGCGGATGGAAAGCGTGACTTAGCTTGTCCGCCAACACATTGTCCACTCCCGGCAAGTAGATGGCCTTGAGGTACATCGAATGGGAGAGGGCCTCCGCCCATATCTGCGCAGCTTCCTGACACAGTAGGTAGAAGCCCGTCCCTCCCTGTTTGTTGATGTACCACATGGCCACCTGGTTGTCCGTCTGAATCAGGATGACCTGATTGAAAAGGTGATCCTGAAACACCCTGAGAGCATATCTGATTGCTTGCAGCTCCAGGAAATTGATTTGGTGTTTGGCTTCCTCTGGAGACCAAGTTCCTTGTGTCTGCAAGTCGGCAACATGGGCTCCCCAGCCGAGGTTGGAAGCATTGGTGCTGAGAATTATTTGAGGGTCTGGAGCCTGGAAGGGCAGGCCTTGAAGGAGATTGATCTCATTTTGCCATTAAGCTAAAGACTGACGAAGTGAGTCGGTGATGTGGAAGTGGTCGATAGAGGTTGGACGGACTGAGTCCATTGTGACCGTACAGTCCACTGCATGACTCTCATGGCTAAGTGGGCCATTGGGGTAACCTATACTGAGGACGCCATGTGTCCCAGTGGGATGAGGAAGTGGCGTGCAGTCATGCGGTGCTGAGACTGTAGCTGCTGTGTGAGAGAAATGAGAGTGAGAGCTCGCTGTCGAGGCAGAAATGCCTTTGCCTTTAAGGTGTCCAAGTCTGCCCCTATGAAGGAGAAGTTTGAGATGGGACTAAGCAGGATTTTGCATAGTTGACGAGAAATCCTAGCGAAATCAGTGTGTAAAGTAAGACGTAGGGACGACAGATCAGCTTGCTGAGTGGGAGCCCTGATCAACCAATCGTCTAGATAGGGGTAGATGTGAACAACTTAAGTCCTGAGGAAGGCTGCTACTCCTACGAGGCACTTGGTGAAGACTCATGGAGCAGATGCCAGGCCGAATGGTAGCACTTGGTACTGATAGTGCTTGGGGAGTCATCTCTGCACATTGAGGGTGAAACATCGTGTTTGTCTCCAAAACAGACAACACACTCGCGGTGTGGATCTGTTATAGACATTGTTCTATTACAAACCGGACATTTTTTAAAACCGGAATCCATTTTCTACCGACAGCCATCGATGAAAATGGAAAAAAACTGGAATGAGAAAAGTTTTTACTAAAAGTAAAAACGAGACTGAGTTTACTCACCGGCCGGTGAAAAACTGAGAGAGATCCCATATGGGAGGAAAAAAGTTTGAGAATTTGATGACTTTTCAGTCAAATATATTGTGAGGAAAAACTCACAAGGCTCCTAATCAGTGATGCTTGCAGCAGCGCAGAAAAATGAAGACTAGAGAGAGACCCCTGTGGCAGAGAATATCATGGCATGCTGGGCATGCTCAGTGGCCTCACAGGGCCAGTCAAAAGTTTCTAGAAACTTTGACAGAAAGTTTTTCCCGCAATAGGGCTCCGTCAGTGACGTCACCCATATGTGAGGAGTAGCGTCCTGCTTGTCCTGGGATAAAGGCAGGCTTTAATGGTGCCAAAAAAGAATCACCAGTGAACATGGATAGAGTGTCCTTTAAGAAGCTAACAGACGTTCAAAAAGTGGATAAGAATGTCGGTGCTGGGGGTGTCCACCCACCATTTAGAAAGCTTTTCTAAAATGGTAATGTCCCTGCATCTCAGCTCCCAGTATTATAAATGTTCAAGCATAAAACGTTGATCTACGATGCAATTTTATGGCCATTCGATTTCGATGCGAGCCAGGCATACAGGAATAGGACGTTGATAAAATATGTTACTACACGCCAAGAAAAATGAAAAATATTTTACACGAGCGGCTTTCAGGAATGGTAATGTTAAGACACTGAAAAAAGTTTGCCCCCAGACACTGTACACACTAAACTACTTTTCTAATACCCTTACATAGCAGGCCCATTATAAATGATTGTGCGGCATCCCATTTTTGGATGTTGATCCTTAACATGCTGTATCCTCAAACGCTGTATTCAAGGACGTACATTTACTATACATGCCTAAAAATATATATATAATATTAAGTGTTTATATAAGTAGAAAGCAACCAGTTCTTACCTTTGCAAAAAGAAGGAAATGAAGAGATGAAATGAATCTCGATGAAGCTCAAGTCGTGTGAATTCAAGGGACCAGTCTGTAGCCAGTACAGGTCCAATTGAACTCGACACAAAGGGGAAGTTTGCCTCATTGCAGCAATTGATATACCCTGCTGCTGATAGAATTATGCTGATAGAATTATGACCTGCTTGCTGACTTCACAGGCACAATAGGGGAGCAAAGTCAATATCTAATAAGCTTATCTAGTTTAAATATCATTTTTTTGTACTTCAACAATTGTATTACAGATAACAAACCTTTTTTTGACAGATATATGCAGACTGATCGCACACGCGACGCGATGCAATATTGAAAGTCTGATGTAATAATAATGATGGCGCTACGGACGCTCTGTTTCAAACAATGTACACCATTTTCACATGCTTTTAATTTTGGATTAATTTAAATATTGCATCCACGGTGCTGGTGAAAAATTGTGCGCTCATTAAAACTGCATGCTTTGGGATGGGGATCACGTGATGTGCTGAGCGGGTGAGACGCGTTCTCGCTGGCTCCAGGACCCACTCTGCCCATCGCGTTACATCACACCGCGTCTAGCCCGTTAAATTTGGTTCGAGTTCCAGCCAGGGTCAGCGCTCATGTTGGGCACCCGATCGCTACAAAAATCTAGCTTGGGGATGTCCGTGAAGAGAGGAAAGAAGGAAAAAGAAAAATCAAGAGCTCTGGATTCCAAGATGGAGGCCGCCTGTGATAATGATGCCCCAGTCTCCCCCACTGCGGTTACGATCGCGGACATCAAGGAAGTGATTCACGAGGCGCTGGATGAAAAGCTGGCTCAAATCACCTCGCAATTAGGGGAGGTAAGGGAACACTTGTCCACCCTACAACCCCGACTTGAACAGGTAGAATCGAGAATTTCGGGGCTGGAAGATGGTGCGGCTGCGTGTTCAGCGAGCATGGCTACCCGGGATAAAAACATTCAGGCTCTACAAAACAAAGTAGATGAGCTTGAAAACCGAGCCCGGTGGGACAACCTAAGATTTATGGGGTTCACGGAAGATATTGAGGAACGCTCTCTCTGCCGGTTGCTATCAGATTGGTTGCCGGAGGAATTGACCCTCCCTCACTTGCAGGGGACGCTTGTTGTCTTTCCGGGCCCACCGGTTGGGGGCACGGAAACCGGGCTCGGGGCGCCCTAGGCTCGTGATCGCCAAAATCCTCAACTCGGCGCATAAGGCAGAAATTTGGCGAGCCACGAGGACCAAACCTGATCTGCAATATCATGGCAAACCCATACGGGTTTTCCAAGACTTTTCTGCTGCTGTTTCAACGGCCCGGCGAAGCTTTTCTCCCCTCTGCACCACGCTACACAATAAGGGAGTAAAGTTCTCCCTACTGTTCCCGGCACGTCTGCGGATATGGCAGGGGGACAGGCCACATCTCTTTGAGTCTCCGGAGCTGACGCAGGCTTTTATGGATAAGATGGACCAATGAGTATCAGTGCCAGCGACACGGCTGTCTTTTCGCGCCCATCTGGGCCTTGTGGTCCCTTGTTTGCCAGGAGTTTACTATATCTCCCTCGCCACTGGAGTTGAATGCGGGTCTGTTCATAGCGGAGAACGCGGTTTATCGAAGTTGGTAAGACTGTTGTTTGTTTTGGCCTTATTGCGGTTCTCCAGTGTGGGACTTTTTGCTCTTCAGGACCAGTCCAGCGTTTTTCTTTTTGGGGCCAGGCTGCATTTCTAAAGTCTGAGTCCGTTCTGGTGGTGCACACTGTTTCCGGACTGTTTTTTGGGACTGTTATGCTCTCCAAGTTTGTTTTTTGTGTGGAGTAAGTAGCAATGACGAAGCGGGGAACTGCACCATATGTACACACAGGGAGCAACAATCATTGCTTGCAGTTTCCTCCTGGGAGTTTACTCCTTTTTTTTAGTTTTTCTTCTTTTCTCTTTGAATGTCACAGATGCGGCCATGTTACCCTCATTTTTACTTATTTGGACTGGACTTTACTTTTTGCTTTAGGGTTTGTGACAAAGCTCCAATTCAGGACTCTGTGACTGCCGACCCCTTGCATCGGCCCCTTTGTGGGGGAGCGCATTTTCTCCTGTTGGTGTCAAATACCCGTTTACTGTAGAGTTACAGATTAGTGTTGAACCATGTTATTCTTTTTTTTGCTATCGCAAATGTTATACCGATCGTTAGGGTGGGGTCCTCGACACATCAATACTGGATCCCCCTGGCCTCCTTAGTTGGAGGTCCAAGTCAGAAGATAGAGATGGGGGGAGGAAGCTGGGGGTTGGGGAATTTAATAAGTTTAAGGGAACGGGGGGGGGGGGGGGGGGGGGGGAGTGGGGGGGGGGCGGGGATGGGGTCAGAGGATGGTGGGTGGGAGGGTTCGAGTTTGTATGAGACAGGAGTGGATGGATGGTGGGGCACGGTTGGTTGTTGATCACGAATGTAGGGCTAGCTTGGTCCGGGCTAGGTGGTGTGTAGTGGGAGCCTCAGTTGGGAGGGTCCCCACTGCAGATATCAGTTTCACACACGGCAATACTCCCTATTTTATCTTATGTTATGAGTAATTCTACAAGGCTTGTATCGTGGAATGTATGTGGCCTCAATTCTCCAATCAAACGTACCAAGGTGCTTTCTCTCTTGAACAAACAATCGCCAGCAGTTGCTTTCTTGCAGGAAACACACCTTACCTTTTCTTTCTGTTGGGACGTTTGGGCTTTGAAGGTTTCTTTCTCCGGGCTATTCAGCTTCTTTATTCCACACCGAGGGCGTGCATAGTAGCTAACGGCTCACGATCAAACTCCTTCCTAGTGGAACGAGGCACCCGACAGGGTTGTCCCCTTTCCCCTCTATTATTTTTACTACAATTGGAACCCCTGTTGCACGCCATATCCGCCAATCGGGAGATTCGAGGTATCCGCATGGGCCCTGATATCTTTAAGTACGTCGCTTTCGCGGACGACTTACTAGTTTTTGTCACTAATCCCCATTCCTCATTACCTCCGCTCCTCTGATTAATTGGGACCTTTGGGACTTTTTCGGGGCTGAAACTTAACGAATCCAAGTCCTCGGTGCTGGCTTACCCGCCGGCCCTGAGGGATTCTTGGCCGACCCAGTTCCCTTTACAGTGGGCGGGCGACAGCCTTCGCTATCTGGGGGTTTACATTCCAGCCGACCCGGAAGAAGTATACCAGGCCAATATTCCCCGTTTACTTCGTCAGACCCTGGAGACTCTGGCTCGTTGGACGTCCTTGCCGCTTTCGGTTGCGGGGCGTGTTGCGCTATTTAAGATGACTTTGCTCCCGAAATGGCTCTATCTTCTGCAGAACTTACCCCTATTGCTCAGAAGGAGAGACCTGGATACCCTAGAAAGCGCATTGCGTAGATTTTTGTGGCGGGGCGGGAGGGCCAGGCTTCCCTTAAAATGGTTGCAGAATGACTGGAGGGCAGGGGGGCTGGGAGTCCCTGACCTTGCTCGCTATAACCTGGCCTGTAATATGCGGATCCTGCGTAATTGGCTCGTGGGAACCTCACACTATGCTTCTCTATCGGTAGACTAAGCTCTTATGTATCCCAGGACCCCGCCCTATGTGGTGCAGGCGGGCTCTAGTCACCTCTCTTCGTTTCTTACTCAAACGGCCCTCATCAAACCCTTACGACAGACCTGGGCGCGTCTCACAAAATTATTACAGGTCCCTTTAATTTTTTTTTTTTTTAATTTATAGTTTATTAGAGTTTTTACAACATATGCAAAAAATCAGGAAACAATTTGCATTAAACATAAAAGAGAAGGAAAAGAAAATCATCAAGATTTACAACTACAATGCAAATTTATAGTCCCCTAATTGGGAGGCTCTAAAAAGGCAATATTTAACAAACAAATGTTATATAAAACAATAGCATTTTACTGGATTATCATTTTAAATGTAGTTACTATATAACTCAACCCGTTTCCTTATCTACTAGGAATACTTCCAGATGTGTTGGATCATGAAAAATGAATTTATTCTTTTGATGAATCACTAGGCATTTACAGGGAAACTTAAGAAAAAATGTTGCCCCAAGGGACAAAACTCTAGATTTCAAGGAAAGAAATTGTTTCCTCCTGTATTGTGTAGATCGTGACACATCTGGAAATACTTGGACTTTATATCCACAAAATAGAAGTTCCCTATTTCTAAAATATTTCTGCAGTATATGTACCTTGTCACTCTCTCTACAGAAAGTTACTAAAAGGGTAGCTCTCTGTGGAATATCATCTATAGATGACTCTAGGAAGGAGGTTAAATTGGGGGACTCTTGTTGTATACTGTCCATCCCATCATCTCCTTCCTGTCTCTTAAGCTTTGAGGTTAATATGTAATAAATTTTTGATACAGATTTGTCATCTACATCTAATATAGCCAAATTCTCTTTAAGATATTTTTTTAATAATTCTATAGCAGAGAGAAGTCTTGTCATAGGGAAATTTAAGAACCTTAGGGGCGGATTTTAAAAGGCGCACGAATAGCCTACTTTTGTTTGCGCTCCAGGCGCAAACAAAAGTACGCTGGATTTTAGTAGATACGCGCGGAGCCGCGCGTATCTGCTAAAAACCTGGATCGGTGCGCGCAAGGCTATGGATTTTGTATAGCCGGCGCGCGCCGAGCCGCGCAGCCTACCCCCGTTCCCTCCAAGGCCGCTCCGAAATCGGAGCGACCTCGGAGGGAGCTTTCCTTTGCCCTCCCCTCACCTTCCCCTCCCTTCCCCTACCTAACCCACCTGCCCGGCCCTGTCTAAACCCCCCCCTTACCTTTGTCGGGGGATTTACGCCTCCCAGAGGGAGGCGTAAATCCCCGCGCGCCAGCGGGCCTCCTGCACGCTGGGCTGCGACCTGGGGGCGGGTACGGAGGGCGCGGCCATGCCCCCGGACCGCCCCGGGCCGTAGCCACGCCCCCGTACCCGCCCCCAAAACGCTGCCGACACGCCGCCGAAACGCCGCGACGACCAAGCCCGCCCCCGACACGCCCCCCTCGGAGAACCCCGGGACTTACGCGAGTCCGGGGCTCTGCGCGCGCCGGGAGGCCTATGTAAAATAGGCTTCCCGGCGCGCAGGGCCCTGCTCGCGTAAATCCGCCCGGTTTTGGGCGGATTTACGCGAGCAGGGCTCTGAAAATCCGCCCCTTAGGTTCTTAGCCCTATTCTCGTTTTCCAGACTCTCTATCTGTCTATGGCTACTTAAACTATCCTTAATAAAGGAGTTACTTGCTGTCTGTAAATTTGTTATCTGTTCTGTAGTGACCTTTCCTGTATCTTCCAATTGTTTTATCCGACTATCACATTTTTGTAGGACATTTTTCGTTTCTACATTCCCTTTATTAGTCTGTAGCATAAACCCCGTCATAACTTTCTGGAGATCATTAATGGTCTTCCAAACATCAGTCAGAGTTATATTATGTGGATCCATAGGTGCAGAACTAAATATTTGTAGTTCTGCTTCCCCTTTGGATACCATTTCATTAGTGTCCTTTTCTCCCATTGAGGGAGATTTCGCATTGATTTCTACCACCTCCGAACTTGATGGAATAGGTGACTTCACTTCTATAGGGGGTTGAGATTGTAACTGATGGCTTGGGCTATCAGAAGCACCTGAGGAAAATGATATTTCTGGAATAGTATTGCGGGTATCTTGACTTACCCGCCTTACTACATGCTGATCCATCGGTCCCCTGCCTTCCATAGAAGCTGGTGATGAAGTCCAAATTTTAGATTTTCTTTTCCTGCCCATAAAGACAGGAGAAGACACAAAGAAAAATTTTCCCCAAGGGGCGCGCCCCTTTGGCGCGGCTTCGGCAGTGCGCCGGCGGTTGCGCGCCGCACTTGACCTAAATTTATACCAGCGTTCGACCCGGCGCTGATGTCACTTCCGGGGGCGTGGCCTCGACCCGATGCAGATGGTAACGCTCTCAGACCGAGGAAAATGCAGCGATTCGGTCCCCAAAGCCTCTCTCTCTTTCGAGAGCACTCCAGCCAGTAAGTCCTCCATGTCAGGTTTTCCCTTTCCTGAATTTATACCAGCGTTCGACCCGGCGCTGATGTCACTTCCGGGGGCGTGGCCTCGACCCGATGCAGATGGTAATGCTCTCAGACCGAGGAAAATGCAGCGATTCGGTCCCCAAAGCCTCTCTCTCTTTCGAGAGCACTCCAGCCAGTAAGTCCTCCAAGTCAGGTTTTCCCTTTCCTGAATTTATACCAGCGTTCGACCCGGCGCTGATGTCACTTCCGGGGGCGTGGCCTCGACCCGATACAGATGGTAACGCTCTCAGACCGAGGAAAATGCAGCGATTCGGTCCCCAAAGCCTCTCTCTCTTTCGAGAGCACTCCAGCCAGTAAGTCCTCCCACAGGTCCCTTTAATATGCGCTTATTTCCTTCCTCTCTGGGGGAATGACGAGTTTCCCTCGGGCTCCCAATCTGTTATGTTCCGGGGCTGGGAGACCAAGGGCATCACACACTTGGGTCACTTGTGGACTCGGGAGGGAGCCTTCATGCAATTCTAGGATTTTTGGACCCTTTATCATTTAGGTATGAATCAGGTTTTCCCCTATCTGCAAGTGCGCCATTACACACAGACGCTGCCCGAGGCCTCTAAGAGTATAACCCAGTTTCAAGTGTTGGATAGCATATTCCATTTTGCTAGTACTCGTATCCCCTCCCTTTCAAGTTACTACAGGGCTTTGCAACGTCGACTGGAGGTAGATGTCAATTCAAGCCTTGTAGCCCGCTGGAACCGGGATGGGGATTTTTGTCTTACAATTCCTATCTTATGCACATGTTTTAGGCGTATAACCAGGATCTCTACTAACATGTACTTTCGGGAGATGCAATTTAAATTTTTGAGCCGGGCATACGTGTCTCCCCAATTGGCTCATAAGCTGACTATTGCCCCCTCACCATTGTGCACTCGCTGCCAAGGGTCCGTGGGCACTCTTTCACACGTTTTTTGGACGTGCCCCACGGTTCATAGATTTTGGTGCAAGGTGATTGCCTATCTGGCAAATCTTCTAGACGTAGTGCTACCTGTCTCCCCCATGTGGTTTTTATTCGGCTGCATCTCCCCG
The DNA here is from genome assembly GCF_901001135.1 of Rhinatrema bivittatum. NCBI lineage: Eukaryota > Metazoa > Chordata > Amphibia > Gymnophiona > Rhinatrematidae > Rhinatrema > Rhinatrema bivittatum. The sequence continues at coordinate 408,835,291 of NC_042615.1, forward strand.
CTCAGAGTTCGAGATCCTGGTTCACGCATGCTGTTACAGAAGGCCAGCCTTGTGGGGAAGAAAACTATTCTGCTGGTTTGGCGATCCCCGGACGCCCCATCCATTTGGGCTTGGAGGAACCAATTGCATTCCATGATGACGATGGAGCACCTGGCGGCACGAGGCTCTCCATCTCGGCGACGTCTCTTCTTGAGTATCTGGAATCCATATCTTCAACAACTATCCCACAGGGCGCGGAGTCTTGTGCTGAATGATTGAGGGGTCGCATGAACTAACGGACCGGGCTACCTTGGTGCCTTACAGGAATGGCCTTTCTCATCTGTCTACTCATTATCATGACTCATTATCTGTGGGGGTAGGGGGGCGGGGGGTGAGTGGGCTGGGGGGGGGATTACTGTACTTGTTAAGGTTTGCTGTGGGGGCAGGATCTGAAACGACCCTCCCCCACAAGTGTCGTTTTTTTAATGAAAACTCAATAAAATTGTTTAAACATAAAACCGCATGCTTTTTCAAGGCAGACGCTGCAGGAGGAGAAGGAGCCTTCGGAGCTGGACAGGGCCTGCGCGATCGGCGCTGGAGACCCGTCGGGGTAAGGCCTGTTAATTTCCACTTACCCGCGACCGCCTCCAGCGCTGACCACGAGGCAGCCCCTGCCTCCCTCCGCTGACGCTCCCCAGCCGGCCTTCTTCCTCCCGTCGTCGGCATCCAATCCAGCGCTCTCTTCTTCGCCAGCCAACCCTGCGCTTGGACGCCCACGCCGACCAGCCAATCGGGGGACAGCCCCGATTGGCCTTTAAATTCTTCGCGGCTCCTAGGTGCCGCGCGACAAAGGAGCAGGCCCCTTTGTGCGCCCCTTCGTGCAGCCCCGAGAGAAGCCTCTTCCAACACATCCTGTTCAACAATCATCTACTACCTCTATCTCCGAACAACCCATTTCAGTGGCACCAGCTTCACACCACGGTATCCCCTCGCAATCCAACAATCAAGTAAGCAACCGCGCCCAGCCACCCATCACAGCCACGGGCACCTCCCTAACTAGCCCTACTCTATCTGCCTGACTCTTCGCGCTGACGTTTTCAGCCAGGATGCGTTCATTCACCATCCCCATAATTGACAACCACTTGACGAGACTCCCGAAGCCTTATATTCACTCACTCAACTGCCAACAGAGGCTCATTCCCATCATGATATCCCCAGTCACTCAAATTCTCGGACTGGCATTATTCTCACTGACCTTATTCAATGCACAATCCATCTCCAAGAAAACACACATACTCAACGACCTCCTTTCAGAAACTAAACCAGACATCTGTGCTATCACAGAAACATGGTTAAAACCTACAGACACAGTTTTAATAAACCAGCTCTCCATTCAGGCCTACGACCTCCTCTCAGTTCCCAGGCTCAAAAAAAGAGGAGGAGGGCTGCTCCTGGCAGCCAAAAAAGGGCTAGGCCTTACCCTACAGTTCACAAATGCTTCAGCCAATCTGGAATTTGCCCTCTTTAAATCAAAATACCTCCAAATCGGTCTAATTTACGCCCCTCCAGGAATTCTTGAAGCAGACCCTTCCCCCATCATCGAACTCACCGCAAAACACCTTAATGCCAAAAAACCAGCTATCCTGATGGGAGACTTTAATCTTCATGTTGACGCTCAACCACGCTCCACAAATTGCGAAACCCTACTCACCACTCTCAGCCACATGGGTTTCAGACAAATCGTTAACAATCCCACTCACAAAGCAGGTCACACGTTAGACCTCATCTTCATAAACTATGGAATATCCCCCTACAACAACCTAACATGCTCACCAGTCCCTTGGACGGACCACCAAATCATCTCCACGGTTCTAGAGATCAAGGAGCATCCTCCCCAAGCAACCCTTTTAACCTCAGTATCCGTCAGGAAACCCTGCTCTGGAGAACTTCTCAGCTCGCATCTTTCCAAGGAACTAGTTCACCTCGACCTCTCTAACATCAACACTGCCACTAAATTTTGGATTAACATCACCAACAAAGTCGCAGATCAAGTGTGCCCCATGACCACGAAAACACTCCATCCAGATAAGGACAACAGGAAACCCTGGTTCACCCCCGAGCTGAAGCCACTCAAACAGGAGCTCAGATGTAAAGAACACAGGTGGCGCAAAAACCCTTCCACAACGACCCTCTCTGCCTTCAAATCCAGCCTAAACGCCTACAGAAATGTCATTAACAGAACAAAGAAAGAATTCTTCTCTAAAAAGATACACCACTTTATCTTTGACTCCAGAGCATTGTTTTCCTACGTTTCAGCCGTCACTAAACCAGCTACTCCCCTTATCCCAGACGACCAAGCTACCAACAAGGCCAATAAACTGGCAGACTACTTCGAGAGAAAAATTGCCACCCTCGTTGCCCCCCTCATGGGGCCCGCTCCTCATCCTAATTACTTAACCCCCACCAGTTCCCAACTCGCGCACTCAACCCTCCGGCAACAAAATTCAACCCCAGCTACTACCCTTGCCACCTTCGAGCTGACATCCGGATTAGAAATAGAAAACATCCTTAAGAAGTCGAAACCTTCGTCCCATCCTTTAGATCACAAACCGTCCAACCTGCTTTTCTCCATTCCAAACATCATCGCCAAACTAGTAGCAGACATCATAAATTGCTCACTGTCTCAAGGACATGTCCCAGAACAACTCAAGCTTGCAATGCTCAAACCCCTCCTAAAAAAAACCCAACCTGCCACCCTCAGACCCAGCTAACTTTCGCCCCATAGCTAACCTCCCAATGATCGCCAAACTCATGGAGAAGATAGTAAACAGACAACTATCAGAATACTTAGAAGAAAATGACATCCTCACCCCAAATCAATTTGGATTCCGAAAGGCCCTGAACACCGAATCACTTCTGGCCACGCTCTCGGACACCATCCTCCTTAACCTGGAAAAAGGTCAACCATTCCTACTCGCACTTCTGGATCTCTCCGAAGCGTTCGACACCGTGAACCACACGTCCCTTCTACGGCGTCTAGCAGACATCGGCATCACAGGATCGGCGTTCAACTGGTTCAAATCATTCCTTGAAAACAGGTTCTACAAGATCAGGATAAACAACAAAGAGTCTCACCCCATCAGATCAAATCTGGGGGTACCCCAAGGATCATCACTGTCACCTACGCTATTCAATATTTACCTCCTCCCACTCTGCCACCTACTAACCAACCTCAAGCTAACACATTTCTTATACGCGGACAACATACATATTCTCATCCCCATAGATGAATCACTCCACAAAACATGGTCTTACTGGAATAGTTGCCTTTCTGCAATCAACAACCTACTCACCAGCCTCAACCTCATCCTTAACACCAACAAAACCGAAATCCTCCTAATAGCCCCAGACAACTGCATTCCGCTTAACCCCCATATTTCTTCCCAACACCCCATCACATTTATAGAATACGCAACGCATATAAGAGACCTGGGTGTGCTACTAGACAACCAACTCAACCTAAGCAAATTCGTAAACACCACTAAGGAATGCTTCTTTAAACTGCAAGTATTAAAAAAATTAAAACCACTTCTGCACTTTCGAGATTTCGCCTGGTACTACAATCTATCATCCTCCCGAAACTGGATTACTGCAACTCACTGCTTCTGGGCCTACCCGCCAGCACAATCAAACCTCTTCAGATGGTCCAGAACGCGTCGGCCAGGATCCTCACAAACACCAATAAAAGGGAACACATCACCCCTATCCTCCAGAACCTTCACTGGCTGCCAATTAAATTCAGGATACTCTTTAAAGCCCTCATGATGATCCATAAGGCCTTACACATCTCCCCCCTCAACCTAACCTTCCAACTTCAGCAGCACACCACCATGAGATCCATCAGAAGAGCGTATAAGGACATGCTACAAACCCAGCCTGCCAAAACCTCACTTAGGAAACGCACCCTTTCCACAGCTGGTCCCTCACTTTGGAACTCGCTCCCTCCAGACCTCCGCCAAGAACCCTGCCTTTTGGTATTCAAAAAGAAGCTAAAGACTTGGCTATTTAGCCAAGTGTTCCCTGATAGCTAAGAACCGATGAATAGAGCGTTACAGATGCTGGTCCACCAATCTCACTGTAAATATGTTTTGAATTGTATATGCTTTGAATTGTACTTCTTTTTGCTAATCATGTTTTGAATTTCATTCCACTGGGTTCTCTGTAAGTTTCAGTTTCAATCATTGATTCAATGTATCCGCCCCTGAGGCGACAGTGCAGTTCTCTGTAAGCAGGTGCGATATGTATTCTATACAGGAACATCGGTATATAAAAATTAAAAATAGGAGGACTTACAGCTGGTGACCTCTCGTTGGAGAGGCAGGCAGAGGAGGGTCGAGTCAGGAGCGCCGTTTACACCTGGTGAGCTGATCTCGTGGATTCCCCCGAAGCCACGCCCCCAAAGTGACGACATCAAGGAGGGCCCAAACGCCGGGATAAAAGAGAGAGAGCAGAGGAGGTATCCCGGAGGACTTACAGCTGGTGACCTCTCGTTGGAGAGGCAGGCAGAGGAGGGTCGAGTCAGGAGCGCCGTTTACACCTGGTGAGCTGATCTCGCGGATTCCCCCGAAGCCACGCCCCCGAAGTGACGACATCAAGGAGGGCCCAAACGCCGGGATAAAAGAGAGAGAGCAGAGGAGGTATCCCGGAGGACTTACAGCTGGTGACCTCTCGTTGGAGAGGCAGGCAGAGGAGGGTCGAGTCAGGAGCGCCGTTTACACCTGGTGAGCTGATCTCGCGGATTACCCCGAAGCCACGCCCCCGAAGTGACGACATCAAGGAGGGCCCAAACGCCGGGATAAAAGAGAAAGAGCAGCGGCGCGCAGCCGAAGCCGCGCGCCAAAGGGGCGCGCCCCTGGTAAAAAATGTTCTTTGTGACTGTAGAGTGACATTTTCCTACTATATGGGTAGGAAGAGAAAACCTAAAGTTTGGTCATCGTCCCCGGCGTCCACAGAGGTGAAGGGTCCGATGGATCAGCATATAAGGCGGGTAAGTCAAACTGCCCGCAATATAATACCGGACATTTCCTTCTCATCAGGTGCTTCAGACAGCCCGGGCCAGCAACTAGTATCTCAATCACCCTCGGAGTTAAATGTACCTATTGAATCGCAACTAGAGGAGATAAATACAAATAATGTAAATATACAGCCCTCAATGCAGGGGAATGAGAATTTGGGGAGAATTGTTGAAATGGCTGGCCTACAGGGTGCAAGCCCATCAATAATAGACCCCCAAACAGTGACTCTAGTTGATGTTTGGAAGGCTATCAATGACCTCCAGAAAACAATGACTGGTTTCATGGAACAAACGAATAAAGGCAATGTGGAAATGAAAAATGTATTGCAGATATATGAAAATCGGTTAAAACAGGTGGAAGAAGTGGGAAAGGCTAATTCTGTACAGATAACTTCTTTACAGACTGTAAACGCTTCTTTTATTAAAGATAGCCTGGTAAACTCAAGGCAGATAGAGAGCCTAGAAAATGAGAATAGGATCAAGAACCTTCGGTTTTTGAACTTTCCCATGACTAGGCTCCTGTCTGCTACTGAATTGTTAAAAAAATATTTAATTGAAAATTTATCTATATTAAATATTGACGATCAATCTATATCAAAAATATATTATGTTTTGAGTTCAAGAATTAAAAGACAGGAAGGAGAGGAAGGTATGGACAGTGTCCAACAAGCGTCCCCTAATTTAACCTCCTTCCTGGAATCATCAGTGGATGATATTCCGCAGAGAGCCACGCTACTAGTCACTTTCTGTAGAGAGAAAGACAAAATAAATATTCTTCAGAAATTTTTCAAAAATAGGGAACATTTATTTTGTGGTTATAAGGTCCAAGTGTTTCCAGATGTCTCCAGATCCACTCAATACAGGAGGAAACAATTCCTTTTATTAAAGCCTAGAGTACTGTCCTTAGGGGCAACATATTTTTTGTGTTTCCCCTGTAAATGCCTTATTGTTTACCAAAAGAATAGGTTTATTTTTCAGGAACCGAGTCATCTGGAAACGTTCTTGGCAGATAAGGAAGCTGGTTGAGATTTCAGTAGTTGTATAAAATATATATATCCAGCAATAGTAATAATTTAATTACAATTTTCCTGTTTATTTAATTATTCCTTGGTGGATTCCTCCCAAATTGTGGACTATAATTTTGACATATAGAAGTTTGAATGTTCTTGTAAAAGTAGTTCTTGACTTAATTGTGATATATGCAATTGTATTTCTTGATTTTTGCATTTTTATAATTTGTAAAACTCTAATAAACTTAAAAAAAAAAAAAAAAAAATTTAAAAATAAATAAATAAATGTGTTCCTAATGAACGCAATTTCTTTGTGTGTTTTTTTTATAGCATCGGCACCTATGTGTGCAAATATTTTCTTTGACAGGCTGTGTGTGTAAAATTTTCTTTCCTATGACTTTTTATAAGCCAAGTTAAAATTTGTGTGCTATATGTTAAGTGTGCCTGAACAATGATATTACGCCATTTTATGTGTGCAGTATGTTTTACGATGTGCACATCGATGTTTTACGATGTGCACAGGGGTTGGAAGGAACAGTGCACACTGTGACCTTGCTCACTGGCCTGACCCCACAATCCCTTCCCTTCTCACTAGCCCAGACACAGAACACTATCACACTCTCCCAAGCTCAAACACAGCACTATGACCCCCCCCCCAAAAAAAAAAAATCAGTCCCAGCACACATTGACCCCTTTAACCAACCTTATCCCAGTACATCCTGTCTCTCTCCTCAATCTGACCCTCCTCCCATTGTTGAAAAAGACATAATTAAAAAAAACAAAAACAAAAACCCAGACAAACAAAAACTACACAAAGTATCCCTCTCCCTCTCATTAAATCCAATTAAAGGCTCCCAGGGACCCTTAACCTCCCCCCACTCTAGCTCTTTCCTCATCAGGTCTGCAGACCTTCCAAGGGCAGGAACTATTCCCAGTTGATCCTGCCCTGCTGCTCCAGCATTCCAAAATAGTTGTTGGTCAACCCAAAGCAGAATCTTTATTACAACATAATGGCACTAGCCTTGGGTTGACCAGCAGTCATTTTGGAATGCTGGAGCAGCAGGGCAGGAATAACTGGGATCGTTCCTGCCCATGGACCCATGATGAGGTAAGGGCTGGGGTTGGAGGAAATCAGGGGTAGGGGTTCCTAGCATCCAGGGAACCATTGTTTAAGTCGGTTCTGTGGGCAGGGGGAGGGATCAGAACCCGGGCATAGAGTTTGTTTGAACAATATGGTGGTTTGTGGCTGAAGGAGTGTGCATATGTTCTGATGCACACATGTGCATCCCAGCAGTTGTATTGAGCTCTTGAAGCCTATGTAGGTTCTGTGGTAGCCGGGTCTGTCTGTCAGGGATTGATGGGGAGTGCATCCTCACCCCAACAATCCCTGATCGATACTTTCCAAAGCGTAAGATATATAAGGAATTTCCACAGGAAAACAATATACAAACAGAATCATAATAGGTTTAATAAAATAAAACCTATGAAAAAGCATTAAGCTAGGTTAATTCTGATAAAGATACTTTAATATGAAAGGTTTTGAAGAATATAATACCATGCAGTCTTACATTTTTATGTGAACAATAGCATGCTTTATGTACCATAAATGTTGTAGTAGTAACATTAGAAACATACTTTCCATGTTCTAGTAAATTAATGTTAACATAACATACTAGACCTAATATTTGATAATAAATCAAAAATTTTCAAACATACGTAAGTATATACTGCACTGAAATTTAAAAAGAGAAGCACTGTGCATTAATCACATATATATTTTACGGTGAATTTTAAAACCTGGTGCGTGTCAAAACCGTGAGATATGTGCATTAGTTGAGCTGGTGCACTCTAAGCAGATTTTAAAAGCCACCTGGATATGGGCGTACTTGTCATTACACACAAAAAATTAAATGTTAAAAAAAGGGGAGGGGTGTGGGCATGGCCTTTGTGAGGCATGGGCGTTCCGGGATTTTAACTTGAAATTAGTGTGAAAATATGGGCAGACACGGCGGGGTCCTCTGCCACATAACTTTACTTCTGCTATAGATGATGTGCAAGTTATAAAATAAATATAGACAGATTGTCAGGGTTTTAAAGGTTGGGGCTAACAGGGAAGAAGGAAGGCTATTAAACTAGGCATTTATATATGCGCATATGTTATAAAAAGCCTGTCCCCATATGCGGGCTGATGAATGCGCACACGTGCACCTTCACACCATTTTAAAAGTTACTGTTCCTTTCTATCAAATTTCTAGAACTTGGCATTTTACTATGTATTAAAAATGGTCCAAATATACAAATTCAACTTTTAGGGAATATAATCTATTCTGCAAGAAAAAAATTTATATTTGAAATGATCTTCTGTTATTTAAAAAATCAAAATCAAAAGGATAATATAAATAGATGTGAATTCTTACAGTAAGTGGTGTTATAACCAGTCTAGGACATGCACCCAAATACTCATAGCCGTAAGTGTACTGGGATAAAGCCATTCGTGCAACACAGTTATCCAAATCCACATCCCAGTAATAACGAAGTTGTCTCTGCCATTCAAAACTATCAATGGTATCCACCTATTCAAAAATAAAACAATGGTTTCAGTACCACAGCTTTATAACCTTGTGGTATTATCCCCAGTGGTACAATAGCACCAGGAAAAATATTACAGCTTTACAACCTCTGCAAATAGCATGCAATGGCAGCCCCAGGGTTGTGGGACTGATTGGCACAGACCAACATGCTCCCCAAAAATGGCAAATACCCCTGAGATCTCTGGAGACCTCCTATTGACCTCCAAAAATGTAATCATTTTGACACCCTCTGGGGGCAGGTCCCAGCTCCAACCCTAACTACTCTTCTTTGTTCAAAAATAACTCCTCCTGGAGACCAGTCTGCCCACCCTCCTGACCCCCCTAGACTTACCAAATTTGCTGTGGCGGTCTAATGGGGACCCATAGTGCCATCTAGGTTCTGGACCCTTTTCCAAAATGATGCCAGTTGACCCTGCCACATAAAGGAAAATTGGTTCTTACCTGCTAATTTTCGTTCCTGTAGTACCGTGGATCAGTCCAGACCCTGGGTTATGTCACCAATCCAGCAGAGGGAGGCAGAGAAAACATTCTAATGTTTGCACCACCTGCAGTCAATCAGTATTGACCAGTATCAAAGCAGAAATTTAACTACTAACATATTAAATAGCTATCTAAACAGGAGAACAGATTTCCAACTCAAAAATCCTAAATGGAAGCAGAATCCCCCCCAAAAAATCTTGGGAATGAACAAGAAAATATTAAGAAAAATAGACAGCATGAAAAGGCGGTTTAATCACCCAAACAGTGAATGAGCAGACTCTCCGAAAAGAAATATAATACACAGACATAAAGGGTGGGCGTCTGGACTGATCCATGGTACTACAGGAACGAAAATTAGCAGGTAAGAACCAATTTTCCTTTCCCTGTACGTACCTGGATCAGTCCAGACCCTGATATGTACCAGAGCTGATTCAATTAGGTTGGGACCCAGAGAGTCCCGCTCGGAGAACATCCAAGCGGTAATGACGAGCAAAAGTATGCAACGACTTCCAAGTTGCTGTTTACAAATCTCCTGAGGAGAAACTATTTGACATTCTGCCCAAGAGGTAGCCTGTGACCTAGTAGAATGAGCTCTCAACCCTTCATGAAGGTCACGACGAGCTAGAAGATAAGCTGAACGAATTGTCTCTTTTAACCAAAGAGCAATCATAGCCTTCAAAACCTTATGACCTTTGCAAGGGCCACTCCTCAAAACAAACAAATGATCAGACAATCAAAAATTGTTTGTAACTTCAAGATAACGCAACAGAGCTCGTTGTACATCCAATTTTTTAAGATCCCTAGAGGAAGGATCCAAACGATCTAAACACGGAAAAGCTGGAAGCTCTATGGACTGATTTAAATGGAAAGAAGATACTACCTTAGGTAAAAAAGATGGTACAGTCCATAATGAAATTCCTGCATCAGAAATTCTAAGAAAAGGCTCTCTGCAAGACAAGGCCTGCAACTCTGAAATTCTACAAGCTGAAAGAAATGGCCACAAGAAACACCACCTTCAATGTGAGACCCTTCAAAGTCGCATGATTAAGGGGTTCAAAGGGAGCCGAACACAGAGCCCTAGAACCAAATTCAAACTCCAAGCAGGACAAGGATTCCGAAATGGAGGACGTAGATGTTGCGCACCTTTGAGAAAACGCGCTACATCTGGATGCGCAGCCAAGGATAATCCCTGAACCTTACCACGAAAACATCCAGGTGCTGCCACCTGTACCCGTAAGGAACTACAGGACAAACCCTTGGCTAATCCATCTTGTAAAAAAGATAAAATATTGAATACTGAAGAGTGAACTGGATCTACTTGATGCTCATTACACCAAGATTCAAAAACCTTCCACACCCTTGCATAAGCCAAAGATGTAGGTTTTCTAGAACACAATAAAGTTGTCACTACAGCATCTGAATAACCTTTATTCTTTAACTGACGCCTCTCAAAAGATATGCCGCTAGAGAGAAGCGTTTGACCTTTTCCAAACAAACCAGACCCTGAGACAGAAGGCACAGAAGATCTCGAAATCAAAGGGGACCGTCCAGTGCTAGTCTGACCAGGTCCAAGAATCACGGACGGCGTGGCCACTCCGGAGACACTAAGACAACGTCGACTTGTTGAACTTCTATTTGACGAAGAACCTTGCCGATCAGAGGCCAGGGAGGGAACACGTAGAGAAGAACATCCCTTGGCCAAGGAAGTACCAGAGCATCTACTCCTTCCACTCCTCTTTCCCTCCTGAGGCTGAAGAAACGAGGGGCTTTGGCATTCTGAAATGTGGCCATGAGATCCATTGCCAGAGTGGACCATCTGTTGCATATCATTTAATAGGCTTCCTCGCACAATTCCCACTCGCCTGGGTCAAGATGATGCCGACTGAGAAAGTCGGCTTGAATGTTGTCCACCCCAGCAATGTGTGAGGCTGAGATGCTGAGCAGATGTTGCTCCGCCCAGGCGATCAGCTGTTGTGCTTCCTGAGCTACCAGGAAGCTTCGGGTTCCTCCCTGCTGGTTGATGTACGCTACCGTGGTCGCATTGTCGAAAAGAACCCATACCGACTTCCCGCAAAGGAGAGGTTGAAGAGCAATTAAGGCTAAACGAACCGTTCTGGTCTCTAAAAGATTGATCGACCACTGCGCTTCCTCTTCGGACCACTGATCCTGAACATATGTATTCTGTCATACCGCTCCCCCAGCCTGAAAGACTGGCATCGGTAGTGACCACAGTCCATTCCAGAATCTCTAGCGGTACACGTTGTTGCAGATTCGCTGTCTGTAACCACCAATCCAGGCTGGAACGAGCCGTCTCCGTAAGAGGAAGGGGAAGGTGGTATAGTTCCGAAACCGGATTCCAGCGTGAAAGCAATGCATACTGAAGTGATCTCATGTGCGCAAAGGCCCAGGGAACCAACTCCAGAGTACAGGTCATTGAACCTAAAACTATCAAGTAATCCCGCACACAAGGAATAGGAATAGACTGTAAGTCTCGAATTTGTGATTGAAGCTTGAGAAGGTGATGCTCCGGAAGGAACACTATCCCTTGAAGAGTGTCGAACCGTACACCAAAAAACTCCAGAGATTGGAAAGGTAATAGGTGACTCTTGTCTTCGTTGATCACCCAGCCTAGAGACTGCAAAAGGCTGATTACCCTGTTGATTGTATAACAACGAGATTCCGACTTCACTCGAATCAACCAGTCGTCCAGGTATGGATGTACCAACAGGCCCTCCTTCCTGAGTTGAGCAGCCACCACAACCATTATCTTGGTAAATGTTCTGGGAGCTGTGGCTAATCCGAATGAAAGAGCCATGAATTGATAATGTTGACCTAGAATGTAAAACCTGAGAAACTTCTGATGATCGGCTCGAATGCCGATATGAAGATAAGCTTTGGTGAGGTCGAGAGATGCTAGAAATTCTCCTCTGTGAACCGAAGCTATGACAGACTGAAGAGTCTCCATCCGGAACTATGGAATCCTTAGACAACAGTTGACCCTTTTGAGATCGAGAATGGGACGAAAGGTTCCTTTCTTTTTGGGAACGACGAAGAAAATTGAATAACGACCTTTCCGATGTTCTGATGTTGGAACTGGAACTATAGCTCCTAGGTCGCTTAAACGCTGTAGCGAGTCTTGGATAGAACCCATTGATCCGACGTACATCTGGCCCAATCTCCGTAAAACAGAGACAGCCTGCCCCCTATGACGGGAACCGGAGAAAGGATTGGCCTTATCTCTTTGGACAGACTTTGTGCCTCCTGCGACTTGGGAAGTTCCAGGTCTACCAAAGCGGCAGCCACGAAAGGACTGAGACCAATTCTGTTGTCTACCTGAAGAGTGTTTAGCTGGATGAGCCGATGGACGAGAAGAACGAAATCTTCTGTTAGACCGAAAACGAGAGCGAGATGAAAAAGAGCTTCTAGGTCTAGGACGGTACTCTGGTAATTTGTGAATCTTATTTTCTCCTAGGGACAAAATTAAATCTTCCAATTCCTTACCAAATAGTAATTTTCCCTTAAAGGGTAAAGCCCCTAATTGAGCTTTGGAGGATGCGTCTGCGGACCAATTCCTCAACCAGAGAAGTATGCGAGTCGATACAGAAGCAACGAAAGAGCGAGCTGAGGTCCTAATGAGATCATATAAAGCATCTGCACTATTAGCAACTGTAGCTTCCAGTCTACCAGCCTGAGCAACTTCCTCTTCAGAGAGGGAAGAATTGTTTTGTAAAGCCTGGATCCATCTTAGTCCAGCTCGCAAAGCCAAGCTACTACACATGGCCTCCCGCATACCAAGAGCAGAAACCTAAAATATTCGCTTAAGCTGAACCTCCAGCTTACGATCTTGGAGATCTTTAAGAGCCATAGCCCCAGTTACTGGAATAGTTGTTTTCTTAGTGACGGCTGAAACAGCGGCATGCACCTTAGGAAATTTTAAAATTTCCAAAGCTTCCTCAGGTAATGGATACAATTTTTCCATGCCTCATGCTACCTTAAGCCCCAACTCAGGAGTATCCCACTCCTGGTATATAAGGTCAGTGAGAGACAGATGAAAAGGAAATGATGTCGTGGGACCTTTAAGGCCAAGCAACACTGGGTCAACGCCACCCTTCCGAGAATCCTTCACTGGAGCCTAGAGACACAATGCCTGTAAAATTGTTGGAATTAAGGGACTAAGTTCCTCTCTTCTAAACAGGCGGACTACTTTGGGGTCATCCCCATCCGCAACATGAGAGTCTGAACTAATACTCAAAGCAGGGTCTTCATTTAAATCCCCCTCCAGCAAGGACTTGTCCGGGATAGGTAAAGAGGCATGCTCAGAATCATCTGAAGAAGAAAAAATTGTCTGATCCGGACCCGGACGAAGGGGACGCTTCGGAGCTGACCCCACTCCCAAATCCATGGAACTAGACCTTTTAGAGGAACGTAGCTTTAACCTCTGTTCAGATGAGAGACTCTTAAGTCTCTTATGAAATTTCTTAGATTTGTAAGCTTTGCAAAGAAAACAAAGAAAATCCCCTGAAAAGGCAGGAGAAGAGGAAGAAGAATCTGAAATCTCCTCCAAGCTTTCAGCCGATAAATATGGCCCTGTTTTGCGCGGCTTGTCCCCCCCCAGGGACCGCCGGCTGCGGCGACAGCGGAGGCGGGTCAGAAGCACCCTGAATAGCTTGTTGTGTCGCCACCCTCAGAGTAGACAGGAGTGCCTCAGTTCCAGCACTGCAGCGAAATGAGTCCGGGGCAGGAGAGCAGCTGGGCCGAGGTTTTGGGGCCACGCGAAGTGGCCGACTCCCTTTTGTTATCAGCAAACTTGATGAGCTTTCCCCCCGGGGAGACAGGATGAACAGAGACTCTCCCTGGAGAGAGTCTCTGTTCATCCATAGGCCGCCGGCGCGCGTAAAGCCCCAGGACGCGCATAAGTCCCGGGGCTTTCGAAATGGGGAGGGAGGGGGCATGTCCGGGGGCGTGCCGCGGCGTTTCGGGGGCGTGGCGCCGGCCCGGGGGCGTGGTCGAGGCCTCTGGACCACGCCCCCGGGACCGGAGGACGGAGCAGTGCTGCCGACGACGCGCGCAAAGTTAAGGGTGGGGTTTAGATAGGGCCGGGGGGGGTGGGTTAGGTAGGGGAAGGGAGGGGAAGGTGGGGGGAGGGCGAAGAAAAGTTCCCTCCGAGGCCGCTCCAAAATCGGAGCGGCCTCGGAGGGAACAGGCAGGCCGCGCTGGGCTCCGCGCGCGCAGGTTGCACAAATGTGCACCCCATTGCGCGCCCGACCCCGGATTTTATAAGATACGCGCAGCTACGCGCGTATCTTATAAAATCTGGTGTACTTTTATTCGCGCCGGTGGCGCGAACAAAAGTACCGACGCGCGTAGTGTTTGAAAATCCGCCCCTATGTGAATATCCAAATCTTGCTCAGACCCTGCACCCACAATGCATATAAATTTACATAAATGTAGGATGCATGCAAGCATACGATTTTAGGCACATATCGAACAATTTTCAAAAAGGGCCACTTCTGCAGATAAAATACTGTTTTACCCAAAAAGTGCCTTTAAAAGTACTCTTGCTAAGTGCATTATTTTGTGAAACTGCCCAAAACACGCTTCCAGAAACACTTCTCCTAAATCTGACTAAAAGAATGCATGTTGTGGAACCCTGCAGGTACTTTTACCCTGATTGAGGAAAAGAACATTTTCAAGCAGCCATTTGCCCTACCAAAAATAGTATTACAGAAATATAGTGCAAATAGATTACCTTTTCTCTAACAAGGTCAGTCACAATATCTCTTGCATGTACATCAATAGTTATTAGGGCTGTTATTATACTTCTATGCAATTCAGGAAGATAGCCTCTCACCAATCCAGCCAGTGCATTTAATCTCTATAAAAGAAGAAAAATATTTTAAAATATCTTTCAAATAAATTTACAGTCATTACAAAACTTTGAGCGTCACTTTGATCCCTAACCTAGTTTCTTGTGGTTTACCAAGTGTATCATAAAGAACATAACAACGACACAAGTTCATTAAAAATTACTTATATTTTCTAGAATAATGACATCCTTTTACATTAATGTGATAAGTTTCATAGGCCCTATGCTACAAAGCTTAATGTGCACAGTACACTGAATATAGTGTGCTATGCAAAAGATCATAATGTGCATGTTAAAACAGAATATACAAAGGAGGGAAAGATACTGAACCTGGTGCTTAGCAATGGAGACAGAATGTTTGATGTTGTAATGGATGTTCCCTGTACGTACCAGGATCAGTCCAGACAGTGGGTTATGTCCCCCGTCCAGCAGATGGAGTCAGAACAGACTTCGAGGGACGTCACCAACATAAGTCAGTACACCCTCTGCTGGAGCTCAGTATCTTTCTGACTCCAGCAGATGAGAGTTGGGGAACCGGTGCTTCCCCAGGGTGACAGGGACTTAGGTTTTTCTCTTTGTCTTTTTCTTCTGTCACTTCTTTTCTCTGGATCAAGTTTGTTAAAGTTTGCTTAAAGTTTAAAAAAAAAAAAAATTAATTGTCCAATTTATGGGGAGGCGTGGCTAAGGGTTCCTCTTCCTCCCTCGCTGTAGATTCTCGCTGAAGGCTCTTCTCTCTCCTGGCCGGGGTAAGTGTTTGCTTCTGGTGCAGGTTTTTGTTTGTTTCTTCCCTACAGCTGTCTTCGGAGCGCAGTGCCCCGCGAAAGCCGGTGGTGCTGGCCTCTTCGCGTGCTTGGCTTGTCCCGCGGTGCTGGGGCAAATTTTCCCTCGGGTTCGCTGCGTGGAGAGGGCAATTCCCCCGCGCTCAGGGACCCTCCCCGCGGGCAGTGCAGGCCGTTTTCGGCCCCCCCGCGGTATATTAGGCGCGCTCCCGGCCCCCCCGTGGTGCTTTTGATCTCTCTCTCCTCGGCGTTCTTGATGCCGCGGCCGTCCCGGTGCTCGGCCTGCGGCGAGCCAGGCTCTAGGATTTCGAGAGAGGGGATCTGTGCAAGGTGTCTCCCCGGGAGGGAAGGCACCTCGCAGCCCCTCGACACTTTTTCTTTTCTATCTTCACCTCGTCACGGGCGGCGCGGGCCGGCCACGTCGCCGCCATTGGCGGGAACGGCGGCCATTTTGCAATTGCAGCACGATGCTGCACCGGGATCTACACAGGAGCGAAAGGATTTTCGGGAGGTCTCTCCCCCAAATTTATCCCCGGAGGGGGGATTGCCAGCCTCGGAGTCCTTGGAGGTCCCTCCCTCGGGCCCCCCTCCCAGCTTCCCACGTTTCTCCCCAGAATTCATTCTCCTCATGCACAGCGCGTATTTGCAGGGATTGGGGACCCCCGGGGGCCCTCCCCCGAGTCCCCCACCAACCAAGACCCCCAGGGTCTCCTCGGCTCCGCAGGTGGCGCCCCTCAACCTGGTGGGTTCGGTTTCGGGGGCCCCTGGACCGCTCCCTCACCTACGGTCTGCCCTGGGAGGGATGGGAGCTGCTTCGTCAGCAGGGGGAACTCCCCCGGAGCCATCGGACCCTGCGCTGTCGGACCTGCCGGCTGAGGGGGACGACCCGCTGGCGCTCCGCATCTTCCAGAGGGATAAGCTGAATTATCTGATCCCACAGATCCTCCTGGAGCTGGACCTTGATCCGCCACCGGATCCGCCCGCTCCAGTGGCACCTGCGGTCGCCACCTCGTCCAAGAAAGGGGACCCAGTCCTCGCCGCTCTTCGCCCTAGACCTCGGGCTTTCCCCATCCATGACTCTTTTCTGCAGCTGCTCACCAGGGAGTGGGACACTCCCGAAGCCTCATTAAAAGTCACGCGGGCCATGGAGAAATTGTACCCGCTTCCTGAAGATTTCTTAGATCTCATTAGAGTCCCTAAGGTGGACTCGGCCGTCTCAGCGGTCACCAAGAGGACGACGATCCCGGTCACGGGCGGTACTGCCCTCCGGGATACCCAGGATCGTAAGCTGGAAGTCTTCCTGAAGATAGTTTTTGAGGATTCCGCCTTGGGAATGTGTGCGGTCATGTGTACCTCGCTGACTCAGCGAGCCAGCCTTCGGTGGGTACAACAACTACTGACGTCCCAGTCTCTGCCTCCAGAGGAGGCTGCGCAGGCAGACCGCTTGGAGTCCGCCATAGCCTACGGGGCGGATGCTCTTTATGATCTCTTTCGAGTTCTGGCGTGGTCCATGGTATCGGTGGTGGCGGCGCAACGGCTTCTCTGGCTGCGCAATTGGGCAGCGGATGTCTCATCCAAGTCGAGCTTGGGCTCATTTCCATTCAGGGGCAAGTTCCTTTTTGGGGATGACCTGGATCAACTCATCAAGTCTCTGGGTGAGAATGCAGTTCACAGGCTGCCCGAGGATCGACATCGGCCTTCCCAGGCTTTTGCTTCTTCTCGGACCAGGGCCAGAGCACAGAGGCGTTATAGGTCTTACAGGCAGTCTGGGACTCGCACAGGTTCCTCCAGACCCCCAGCCCTGGTCGCGGTCCTTTCGTGGGCGACGGTTCTGGACAGGGTACCGCTCCCCCAAAGTCTGCCCAATGATGCCAGATTCGCCTACTCCCCCACCCCCAGGATAGGGGGTCGGCTGGCGGACTTCTACGAGGAGTGGGCACTGATATCCGCAGACCAGTGGGTCCTGGACACTATAAGGAACGGCTACGCCTTGGAGTTTGTCCGCCCTCCAAGGGATCGATTCCTCTTCTCCCCCTGTGGCTCAGACCTCAAGAAGATGGCGGTGCAACAAACCCTGGATCGACTACAGAGCATAGGGGCCATTGCCTCCGTCCCCTTCGGTGAGGTGGGCTTGGGCCACTATTCCATTTACTTCGTCATGCCAAAGAAGGACGGTTCCTTTCGGCCCATCCTCGATCTGAAGGAGGTCAACAAGTCGCTGCGTGTCAGCCGGTTCCGCATGGAGACGCTTCGCTCAGTGATTGCGGCCGTACACCAGGGGGAGTTTCTGGCTTTTCTGGACTTGACAGAAGCCTATCTGCACATCCCCATCTTTCCGGCTCACCGTCGCTTCCTCCGCTTCAAGGTTCTGGGCCAGCACTTCCAGTTCACGGCTCTCCCGTTCGGTTTGGCGACCGCACCTCGGACATTCACCAAGATCATGGTTGTCGTGGCAGCGTCCCTAAGGAAGGAGGGAATCCTGGTGCACCCCTATCTGGACGACTGGCTGATTCGGGCAAAGTCCTTCGATCACGGTCAAGCCTCAGTGGCCAGGGTTGTCCAGGTTCTCCACTCCCTGGGTTGGGTGATGAACTTCTCCAAAAGCTCCCTGGTACCCTCGCAACGCTTGGACTTTTTGGGAGCCAGCTTCGACACGCATCAGGGCATGGTGTTCTTGCGCCCGGACAAGACTCAATCATTGTGGGAACATGTCTGTCGTTTTTCAGCATTGCCGGAGCACACCTCCTGGAATTATCTTCAGCTGTTAGGGGTGATGGCCTCCACCATCGATATGGTTCCCTGGGCATTTGCGCATCTGCGTCCTCTGCAGGTGGCTCTACTCTCCAGGTGGAAACCGGTGTCTCAGGATTATCAAGTTGTCCTGCCACTCCCACCAACCGCTAGGGCCAGTCTGGATTGGTGGCTGGTTCTGGCGAACCTTGCACGCGGAGTCTCCATCGAGGTACCCAATTGGGTGGTAGTCACAACCGACGCCAACCTCATGGGCTGTGGCGCCGTCTGTGATCGAAGTGCCACGCAGGGAACGTGGTCCCCGGTAGAAGCAGCGTGGCCGACCAACCACCTGGAAACCAGGGCGGTACGCCTGGCGCTCCAACATTTTCTTCCGCTGGTGCAGAACAGAGAAGTCCGGATTCTCTCAGACAACGCTACCACCGTGGCATACATCAATCGGCAAGGGGGCACAAGAAGCAAACATGTCTCACTCGAGTCGACCCCGCTGATGGAATGGGCGGAGCTGCATTTCGTCCGGATCGCGGCCTCTCACATCGCCGGGGTGGACAACGTTCAGGCGGACTACCTGAGTCGTCAACAGCTGGACCCCGGAGAATGGTCCCTCTCCGACGAGGCGATGCTGCTTCTGATCCGCCACTGGGGCGTACCACACTTGGATCTGATGGAGACCTTCCTCAACTCCAAGGCACCACGCTTCTTCAGTCGCAGGAGGGAGGTGTGGATGCCCTATCTCTCCTGTGGCCAGCACACCGTCTGCTCTACGTCTTCCCACCGTGGCCCTTGGTGGGCAAAATTCTCCGCAGGATAGAAAATCATCAGGGTCCTGTGATTCTTGTAGCACCGGAGTGGCCGCGTCGGCCTTGGTTCGCAGACCTCTTACAGTTGACAGTGGATGGTCCGCTGCGGCTAGGTCATCTCCCTCGTCTGCTGCACCAAGGACCGGTATATTTCGAGCAGGCCGAACTCTTCTGTCTTGCGGCATGGCTTTTGAACGGCGGCGCCTCCGGCGCAGAGGCTACCCAGAGGCGGTAGTTTCCACTATGCTGCGGGCTCGCAAGTCTTCCATTTCGGTTGCCTACGTCAGAGTTTGGAGGGTCTTCGAGCTCTGGTGCTCTTTACGAGGGTCGCTTCCCACAGAGGCGTCGGTCTCATTGATTCTACAATTTCTTCAAGATGGCCTCGACAAGGGTCTTGCATATAATTCTCTTCGAGTCCAGGTAGCAGCCCTCAATTCTCTCGTGCCAGGGAATGGTTCTCTTCTCCTGCACCCGGACATCACACATTTTCTCAAGGGTGTCAAACACATACGACCCCCGGTACGGGACCCTTGCCCTTCCTGGAGCCTCAACCTGGTGCTTCGTGCATTGTCAGGGGCGCCTTTCGAACCGTTACGTGGAGAGACTCTCAAGGATCTCACTCTCAAGACGGTCTTCCTTGTGGCCATTTGTTCGGCGCATCGTGTATCGGAGTTACAAGCATTGACCTGCAGGGAGCCTTATCTCAGATTCACGGATTCGGGAGTTTCCCTGCGCACCGTCCCTTCGTTTCTCCCGAAGGTGGTCTCGTCTTTTCACTTGAATCAGACGGTGGAACTTCCGGCCTTTGGGCCCGACGAGTCACGGACACTTCGATATTTGGACGTCAAACGCACTTTGCTCCAATACTTAGAGGTTACTAATGACTTCCGGGTCTCCAATCACCGCTTCGTCCTCTGGTCGGGTCCGAAGAAGGGGTGCCACGCTTCGAAGACAACGATTGCGAGATGGTTGAAGGAAACTATCTCCGCAGCTTATATTGGAGCGGGACGCATACCGCCCCGCGGCGTGGTAGCTCACTCGACCCGCTCTCAGGCTGCATCCTGGGCGGAAACTCGTTCCGTCTCCTCTCAAGAGATTTGCAGAGCAGCCACGTGGAAATCGCTGCACACTTTCTCACGGCATTACAGACTACACCTGGCGCCGTCAGCCGCTGGACACTTTGGCGCCCAGGTACTCCGAGCAGGGCTTTCAGAGGCCCACCCGGTTTAGGGAAGCTTGGGTACATCCCACCATCTGGACTGATCCTGGTACGTACAGGGAAAAGAAAATTATTCCTTACCTGCTAATTTTCGTTCCTGTAGTACCATGGATCAGTCCAGACGCCCACCACTTTGGGATTTCTGCTTCTGCTCGGGTCTGCTTGCTCTACTTCTCTTCTGTATTTCTCAGTTCGTGTTTATCATTGTTCATAGCTCCCTACAAGTTGGGCGCCTTGCCGCTAGTTGGCTGTTTCTTATTATCTGGTTATTCCATGTGTTAATGTTTACGTAACTTGATCCAGAATGGTCTTGATCTATCGGGCTTTGCTATACGTTATACTGAGCTCCAGCAGAGGGTGTACTAACTTATGTTGGTGACGTCCCTCGAAGTCTGTTCTGACTCCATCTGCTGGACGGGGGACATAACTCACCGTCTGGACTGATCCATGGTACTACAGGAACGAAAATTAGCAGGTAAGGAATAATTTTCTTATCATCTGGGATCCAGTGATCACCGGATGTTATATTAGAGCACAAGTAGTGATTGTTCATTATGTCAAAATGACCAATAGATCTCAAATAGTAAAAGTAGGTTTACTATTCTGAGTCTCAGATATTTAATTGTGGTCTCCCATAGGGCTCAAAATTTTCCTCCTTTTGTTTAACATTGGGACCAATATATAGTAGATAAAGCAACAGTTAAAAAATCATCTCTGCTATAACATATTAGATAATGATCTTCTTTGACACAACTAATTCAAATTTAACTTAAGGAAGCTGAAACATGTGGCTTTCTTACTAAATGGGAAATTCAATTTTTGATGCCAGACAAATGAAAAGTTCAGATGTTCTACAGAGTCCCTAAAAGCAATTGCAGAATCCACAATATTAGAACCAGTATCTATCTATGCCAATGCCTTTCTGAAAATGGAAGCGTCACGTACTCAGTCCTATGTTAAGGACACAAAACACTGGATGAAAATTTTAGACTATCCCTTGACACAGAAGATGTGATCATGGTAACATTAAACATACATTCATTAATATATCAAGAATCAGTTAGACATAGTACCTTGAGTCAGAGCCCTAGAGCTAAATAATGATATACCATTTAATATCAGGGTTTAGCCCATGGTAGTGAGATTCTTGTTCTAACAACTTAGACTGGTGTGGCACCTTCGATCATAATTAATAAGAGATAATTTAGCAATCATATTGCTTGCAGTGGTCACGAGGGATCTAGAATATTATAATATTCTATAATAGGCTACCAAAGAGGTTGATGGGCCATTAACAATGAGGTCATTTAGATGGATAACTTTTAAGTTATCCGTTTAAATGACTTAGTCACAATATGTAATGATTTATTGGGATAAATTCTAGCTGGTTAATGAGTTATATGTCTACAATTTAGCCTGATAAGTTGGGGTGTTTCTGGGGCGGGAAGTAGGAGTTCCGGGGTGGAGCGGAGTTAGACGGATATGTTAATTTATCTGGCTAACTATATGATAGTGGAACACAATAAACACACACAATAAAAACAATGAATATACATACAATGACCGGTGCTGGACAACAGAACACAAATATAAACAATGGTGTGAAACTACTAGGTGCAACAATGAAAGATTCCAAGAATAGAGTTCAAAATATCATCTTTATTAGTAGAATGCTTGATATTATCACTGTATTGGTTTCACATACTTAAGCATTGTAGTCCCCCGACATGGCTGGTTCTGGTGTCTTAGCTAATTCCCTCCCGAGGAAGCTCGGGGTACTACAGTGCTTAAGTATGTGAAACCAATATAGTGATAATATCAAGCATTCTACTAATGAAGATGATATTTTGAACTCTATTCTTGGAATCCTTCATGGTTGCACTTATTAGTTTCAAAGAAAGAAATTCAGCTGAAGCTATTTCCTCACACCATTGTTTACATTTGTATATCATTTTGTGAGGTCTCTGTATCCACTGCTATTACTAGCAATGGTAACATGGAATAGACTTAGTTTTTGGGTACTTGCCAGGTTCTTTTGGCCTGGATTGGCCACTGTTGGAAACAGGATCGTGGCTTGACCCTTGGTCTGACCCAGTATGGCATGTTCTTATGTTCTTAAAAAAACAAGCTGCTGCACTGCTGAATATCCCGGTTAAGTTAGATAAGTGTATCCAGCTAACTTACTGAGCTGCTCAGCAGCTGAATATCGACCCCCAAAATGGCCAAAACACACCTGTATGGAGCTTACTGGATTTCAAATTATATTACACTAGTCTTAGAAAAACAGGCTTTGTTTTTTTATATTCCGCATTTCAGCATGTCAAAGTGGAATATATTCAGGTACTGTAGGTATTTCCTAATCCCTAGAGCGTTTACAAATGAACTCGGAGATGCATGAAGCCATGTTAGTGCTCTAACATCATTTATATTACGTATATCAGGCGACGTACATGATTTTTTGCAGCTCCCTGCCCAGGTTCCCTCCCCTATTACAATGACCATCTTTGCATGCAATTTGAATACATGAATAATGCAAATGCATCAAAGAAGATCATTCATTGGTAATTCTATGCAAATATGTTATCGTGGCCGACTGAGAAGGTGGTCAGCGGTGATAAAATACTTAAAATTTTTGAAAAAGTGGTAAATGTGAGACAGGAGGCCCAGGTCCCAAGGACAGAGACAGCAAAAAAAAAATTTGTGGACAAATGGGGAGGATAAGTGGGGGTCATTGATGACCCCTGTCTCAACCTGGAGCTGCAAGTTGAGGCTGCACTGATACTCCCAACAAGTAAAAACGTAGGCATGCGATGACAGTCCCCCACCTCTTCCCCCCAAAGACCATCATGATCTCAGTCCTCCCACCCCCCCCAGATGTTAAAACATAAAAAACAGGGTCCCAGCCCCCTTCTTATTCCCACCCATAAGTAAATCAATAGAAAGAAGGATCCCAGCCCCTTTCCCATCCACACCACCCCAGGTTCAAAAATAGAAGTTAGGGTCCTGGCACCCTCCTGTACCCACTAAACCTTAAATTAAGGTGAGGCTCCTGCATCACCTACTCAAGATAAAGCAAAATTGCTTACCTTGTAATAGGTGTTATCCCAGGACAGCAGGATGTAGTCCTCACATATGGGTGACATCGGTAATGGAGCCCTATGACGGAAAACTTTCTGTCAAAGTTTCTAAAAAGCTTTGACTGACACTGGCACACTGAGTGCACTGAGCATGCTCAGCATGCTATGATCCCTGCGTCCACAGGGGTCTCCCTTCAGTCTCGTTTGTAGCATTATGCGTAAGCGAAAATATAAAAGAAAATAATAAAACGTATCGGACCCAACTCCGCGGGGTGGCGGGTGGGTTCTGTGAGGACTACATCCTGCTGTCCTGGGATAACACCTATTACAAGGTAAGCAATTTTGATTTATCCCAGGACAAGCAGGATGCTAGTCCTCATATATGGGTGATTAGCAAGCTAGAGGCTGAGTCATTTTGTAGTGAATCAACATTGCAGTATTGTTGGTAAAAATGAGGAAGCCAAAATCACAGCAGGTTGGATGTAGAAGGAGTTGGGAATATATTGGAAACAAGTTCTGTAAGACAGATTGTCTAAAGGCCAAATCTTGTCGTTCTTCTTTGCCCAAGCAATAATGAGCTGCAAAGATGTGAAGGAAACTCCATGTTACAGCTTTACATATCGTAATAATGGGCACTGAACGATAGTGTACTACTGATGTAGACATAGCCGTTACTACGTGTGCTGTTACTTGCCCTTGGAGAGGAACTTTTGCTTTTTCACAACAGATTTCGATACAGTCTGTTAGTCAGTCGGAGAGAGTCCGTTTTAATACCACAACTCTTGGTTCATTTTTTGTGAAAAGAAACAAAGAGTTGGTTGGATGTCCTATGGACCGCCGTGCAGTTCAGGTAAAAAGCTAGTGCACGCTCCCAGTCTAAGGTGTATAAGACTCTCTCTCCTTGGCTAGAGAGAGGTCTTGAAAAGAAAGTAGGCAAGAGTATTGACTGATTAAGTGAAAATCTGTTACTACTTTTGGTAGGAATTTGGGGTGAGTGCAAAGGACTACTCTGTCATGCAGGAACCTTATGTAGGGTGAGTATGTGACGAGAGGTTGCAACTCACTGACCCTCCTAGCCGAAGTAATGGCTACTAAGAAAAATACTTTTTTATATAAGAAATTTCTTGTTGCAGGAATGTATTACAATTAGGTCCCATTTAATGATCAATGGTCGAATGGGAGGCTTAAGGTGAAGTAAGCCTCTGATAACCCGACATACTAGGGGTTACGCTGTTATAGGCGTATAGCCTTTTTCCTTGTGGTATGCCGCTATGGCATTTAGGTGTACCCTTACAGAGGATGACTGGAGACCAGAATCCAAAAGGTGATATAGGTAATCTAGTACCGAAGGACTGGGGCAAGAAAAAAGGTAAAAACCTGTTTGTGTGCACCACTTGGTAAATCTAGTCCACTAAAAGTGGTAAGATTTACGTGCGGAAGGCTTTCATGAAGCTACGAGAACTTTAGAGACTTGTGTTGAAAGATTAAGTGGTTGGAGAATTACAACATTCTAGTTGTCAGGGCAAGAGTTGTTAGGTTGGGATGACGCAACTTGTCCTGATTCCGAGTTACAAGAGTGGGGGCGCTGTGCCTAGGCGAATTGGTCTTGGATCGAGAGGTCGAATAATATGGGAAACCATACTTGTCGAGGCCAGTATAGGGCTAAGAGGACTATTGTTCCTCTGTCCTGTTGTAGGTTCACAAGAGTTTTGAGTATGAAGTATGGGAAGCATACTGGTCTCGGGCAGGACGTGGGCCTGAGGAACAGTGAACTCCGTCCCGGTTGAGCATTATAAGAGTGCTGGCTTTGAGAAGTAGCGGAATATACACATTTAGGAGGCCCTTGATGGAAGAAAGGCGTCTATGGGAATGCAGTGGAACCATGTGTAGGTAGTAGAATCTGTGCGCCGTATAGTTCGATTCGGAAGCAGAGGGCAAGTTTGGTTGACCTCCACGCTAGAAGATTTCTCTCGCTACACATGTCCAACACCATTCGAGAGGATGGACCTATCTGGAGATGGTCTGCTAGTGCATTCAGTAAGTGTCTGAGATCAGTGGCCCGAGGATGCATAAAGTGAGTAAGGGCTAAGGATAAAGCTGTGCAGCTTCATTGCAGAGCAGCTAACATGCTGTGCATGCTTGTATGTTGGAAAGCACATTGTCCCTATGCTGTCTGTCTGTATGTACAAGGAATTGTTGCAGAGGCAGTATTAGAAGGCATAAGGGAATAACTCATGGTACAAGATCCAGGAAATTTATGTGGAACTGCTTGCAGCGGAATAGACGCATATTGGGTTGAGAAGATTTGTGGTCAAACTTACAACCTGAAGTAAATGCGAGCATGAGCAGGATCAGACTAGGATTTTGGTTCTAAATCCGTGATATATTATGCAGCTGTCCATGCAAGGAAAGCGTGAATGATGTTGGACTCCGTAGAGAAACAGTCACTGATCTTGATTCAATGAAATACCCCAGTTGTCAAAGCTGGTGCCACCGGCAGAGCTTGGAAGTGTAATATTGTTGACTCACCATGAGGTACATAGAAAGAATAGAGGGAATGTACTTACTGCGTTTTGGAAACATGGTAATGAGAGATACCATTTTACCTGTGCCTTCTGAAGAAAGTTGGTATTTCTGAGGTCCAGGATGGGCGGAGTGTAACTACTTTCTGTTGAAAGAAAGAATAATGTAATTAAAACTCCCCAACCCCCCTCTTCCCCCCTGTGCGCTTTGAAGCGTGTAGGGGAGTGTACCGAGAACCTTGGTACAAGGTGGGGGTGGCTGCTCTGATATCCGGCCAGTTGGAAAACCGGGAGGTGTCCAACTGGAGGGGTTGATGTAATTTGGATATCAGGTAACCTCCCATGGGAGTGAGAGCGGTAAAGTCTTACCCGCATTTCTGAGTGCTCTACAAGGAGACATCGAGACCTGTATCAGGCTTCGAGGTGGACTTGTAGTTGAGGCAGCATGTGCTGGATCTCGTGTTTAGCAGAACAGCGAATGCACCTGGAACTTTGGTACTGAAACAGGAACCAAAAGCTAGAGCATTAATCAGTACAGAGCCATGTTGCTGAAAAGGGAGGAAGCCCTGATGCAATCCCAAAGAAAAGAAAGAGAGGTTATCCTGGTATTGTGGCTGACATAGCTGGCATAGCAATATGCGACACTAATACAGTTCTTGGAAAGTACATGATCTAGAACTTTTCTAACCATGTGGCTAGAATTAGAGAACACATCTCAATGGGAATGCCGCAGAAGCGGGTACTTACCATCCGACGCGAACCGCCGAAGGACGAGCTGGTGAAGATTGCTGGCTCCGTGGATTTCCAAAGTCCTCGAGGGGTAGCCTATGGACGTCAACGTCCGTCTCAACTCTGATACCTGGTATGGTGGCACAGGTATAGAGGAGACAAGGCTGGGCGTGGCTGGCGCTTAGACCGGAATGAGCGGAGGGCCAGAATCCCGCACCGATGTCGGTGGGGCACTCCTGGGAACAGGGGAGCCGATTATTGAACTCATGAACCCAACCATTGTCGCAGCGGCTCGATGTCTCTTGACGCCAGTGCAGAATTCTGTGCATCTCGATCCGGTGTTTCTGGAGCACGAAGGACTGCCAAAACTGTGCGGAACAGTGCCGATGGCAGTGGTGATGTTGCTCGGCCTGAGCATCGTTCAGCATCGAGAAGGATAGCAGCAATGTGTTGGATGGCGTCGATGGCAAACGGTCATCGTGTCGGTGACAATGAATGCCACGGTGTTCGACCTGGAAGCCCTCGCTGTCCTGGATGGCGATCGATGAAGGACTGTCAGCATGCCTGCTCTGCTCTTGATACGGGGCTTTAATAAGGACCCAAAGCATGGAGCACTGTGTTCAGGCGAGGGCATTATGTGGCGGTGTTGTGTCGGCATTGATGGTAATCGAAAATATCGCTGGTTTCGTAAAAAATGATATGGGCATTGACGGAGTCAATGACCGCATCCATAAAAACATGGAAGATGCCAATGGGAACGACGTGGGTGTCGAGATCATCGATGTATGGAGGCGGGCGCCGACAATATCTGCGGTATGGCCACAGGCATCGACGGTATCGAGTGGATCGACTCGGGCAACAATGACGTCCATGGCATTTATGCCACGGACATGTGCAGCAATGGAATCAATGTTGACATGGATTTCATCGATGGATTTGGCATTGGCATGGATGCCATGCAAGGAAATGGCATTGGCATGGATGTCATGCATGGAAATGGCACTGGCATGGATGCCATGCAAGGAAATGGCACTGGCATCGATGCCATGCATGTAAATGGCACTGGCATGTATGCCATGCATGGAAATGGCATTGGCATGGATGCCCATCGATGGAAAAAAGCCTGGCATAGATGGAACAGCCTGGCATGGATGCCCATCGATGGAAAACAGCCTGGCATCGATGGAAACAGCCTGGCATGGATGCCATGCATGGAAAACAGCCTGGCATCGATGGAAACAGCTTGGCACTGATGCCATGCCTGGAAAACAGCCTGGCATCGATAGAAACAGCCTGGCACCAATGCCATGCATGGAAAACAGCCTGGCATCGATGGAAAACAGCCTGGCACCAATGCCATGCATGGAAAACAGCCTGGCATCGATGACATCCATAATAAAAAGGGTGGCATTGATGGAATGACCCGATTATGGATGTCAGCGACGAGACAAGGTGTCCGTCAATGGCATCCACCCGGGCAACGATAGCACCGATAAAAGTTAAGGAAATAAATCAGTGCCATGGATAAAACATAGATGGCACTGATAGATACTATGTAGGGAGGATGGCATCAGGGTACCGCAGGTGGAGGGGTACCTGTGACATCTAAAAATGCAGGGTGGCCTGAAGGGGGTACCGACGGTAGCGATGGGGTGTCTACTGTGCAAAGGTAGCGAGGAAAATAAAGGACCTGAATCTACCGGGGCAGTGACGGCACCGGCAATCGTGGAAGTCCCTGTCCCACAAGCGCTAATTGCCAAGCAGAGTGTCACAGAGGGACACTTGCAGGCTATGTGTGACTAACTGAAAAATAGGGGGAGGGGAGATTGCAGTCAGTTGGCAGCCAGAAAGGTGACAGGAACCGACCGAAAAAATATGACATAGTACTCACCGAACGTCGAATTAAGTCAACGTGGAGGGAGACCCATGCAGGGAAAGGTGTTTGTGAAGTAAAAAATATAAATCTTTTATGAGGAAAAAAGTGTTAGGATTTCTCACAGAGCTCCAACCGCTATGCTTACAGCAGAGCAGAAAAAAGAAGACTGAAGGGAAACCCCTGTGGACGCAGGGATCATAGCATGCTGAGCATGCTCAGTGCACTCAGTGTGCCAGTGTCAGTCATAGCTTTTTAGAAACGTTGACAGAAAGTTTTCCATCATAGGGCTCCATTACCGATGTCACCCTTATGTGAGGACTAGCATCCTGCTTGTCCTGGGATAAAGTAGTTCCTTCACCAATTGTTGTTAGCACTTGTTCCTCATGAGGATCATGGCACATGGCTCTACTTCCACTGTCCTTCTCATCTTTAAGGATACAAAGCTGTTGAGTTCTATTCCTGTTTTATGAAGACGGTTCAAAATCTTGTGCCAAGAGAAGTCAAAATGAATGCCCCTCGCTTTAACACAATGTGTTGTTTCAAAATAAGCTGACAGATGCTACCTACTGGCTATTTAATTGTTCAAAGAACTTCACCAATTTGTTCACAGTTCAAATTACATGCTTAGAACACTGAGGAATGTGTCTCTGCTCTTGCCTAGATGTATAGATGATATCAACTCCTTAGTCTTTAAACCTTATCACTTCAGGACGTTGACATCTTAGGTAGAAGGAAAGTATGCTCTTTCCATCAAATTGAATTGGTGATTCTTCTTTTCAACACATGGCTGCAGCAGGGCTTATGGTCCGCTTACGCCTCTAAACCCAAGAACTTTCCATCAGCTTTCACTGGATTTGGTCACATTACACCTGTTACACATTGTATTGGTTCCTCAATGATAAATATGCCCCTTCATGCACATGTTAATCTGAGGAATGCTTCCCTTTTCCAGTTCTCTCATGTCCAGTGTCACTGCTTCCTTCATTTCAGGGACCATAATCTATTACAAAGCAAGTTTTTTCCAGATACACTTCTTGGAACTGTCAACCATTCTAAATTGCATTACAGGTACTTTCCCATCTCATGCACAGGATGGGGTGTTTGATCCAAACTGATAGTCAAATGGTAGTCCATGAAACTTTCAGTGGATTAGGTAAGACCTCTTGGTTCTAAATCCTCCTTTTACAGAACAGACATTCTCAGAGTCACCCACCCATTAGTAGGTCACCTTAGCATGATCTTCTAATACCATTCTCTTATGCCTTATTCCTTCTGATGTTTAAAAGAATAAAGAAGGCTGCATTGTTGATTCCATGCTACAGAGAATACAGATCCGCTCAGCCCTTTTCTTCCTTTCAAAATCAGGACTTCCAACATTCTCCATAGCAGTTCATTTCAGTGCCATAGTGGGTTATAATGATTCTATGGACAATCAACCAATCTCGACTCAATCCTCTGCTGTCAAGATTTATGAAGGTGTTGTGGCATGTTAAACCTCCATTATGGAAACCTCTAGTTCTATGGGACTTAAATGCTGTTCTTTCTCAATTGATGAGGCTGATATCTGAACCACTAGAATAAACTCATCTTAATTATTTGACAAAAACAGTAGATTTTTTTTCTTGTAGCAATACTATCAACTAGCTGAGTCAGTGAACTCTAAGCCCTTGTTCATGTCAGCAAACTCTAAGCCATTGTTCATTATCCATCACACGTAATTCTTCCACAATAGGGTAGTTCTCCACACTCACTCAGAATGTCTACCAAAAGTCGTGTCTGCTTTTCATATTAATCCATCATATTGCCTACCTTTTTTCCAAGGCTACATACTTTGGATTAAAAAGGAGCTCTAGCCTATTACAAGAAAAGAACCCAACCACATTGCCAAACTCCTCAGCTTTCCATATCCTACAATTCTAGCAGACTTCATATAGCAGTCAACAAATGCTCTTTGTTCAACTGGATAGCGGATTGCATTCATCAATTCTCAGCAGACGCAGGCCTACAAATTACAGATTCTGTCAAAGCTTATCAAATTAGTGCTATGGTCTCCTTTTTTCTCATCTGCAAGAGGTCCCTCTTGAAGATACCTGAAAAGCTTTAACTTGGTTATTAATACACACTTTTATGTCCTATTTTCTGTACAATCTCTCAAGGACTGCCAGTAAATTCAGACAAGCAGTTTTGCAAAGTCTGTTTTATCTAGTAGTCTACTCTCCACAGTGGGGTCCGGATTGCATACTTAGAAATGATTTGCTGCAACCCTTAGCTTGGGACACCCCATTGTCATGGCTAATTTAACTTGCAATTGGCAGCTCATGGTACATCCCCCAAGCCACCACACTTACCCATGACGGCCGCTGCAATCCAGCATAACTGGCTGCACCTACCCTGAACTCTGCTGAGGCTTAGGGCACCACCAGGAACTATTTGTGGCATGGACACCACCGTTGTATGCCAGACATCTTGCTCCATGCCTTCCTCTAGGCACACGCATGTGCTCACTTGAATCCCTTTTCAAGACCCCACATCAGGAAATTTGGGCCAGTGCTCCCCTTGTGACATCAGCACAGCAGGGCATTTAAACCCCAGCCATGCTCCTGTCCAGTGCTTCAGCAATGGCTCTCCTGTCTTGTGAGCAATATATGTTACCTCAGCGTGTTCCTGCATCCTCACCTTATCCAGCCTTGCCTTCCCTAGCCTAGCATGCCTCATCCAGGCTTGACTTGCTTACCCAGCCTGTCTCATCCAGCCTTGCCTTGCCCAGTCTGTCTTGTCCAGCCTCGTCTCCTTGGCCAAGTCTCATCCAGTGTCTTTTCGTGTGTCCTCATCCACCCCAATCTGATCTCCAGGTACTAACTTCTTGCATTTGACCTGTCCCCATGTGCCTACTGGCTCAATGCTCAATCCTACGCTTCAGTGCGCGCGAGTGCGTAGGGTGATGACCATGAGGAGCAGGAGTTGGCGGTGTCCCGGGAGCCACCAGGGCAGGCTGTGAATGGCATCTGCAGCCAGGAGTGGCGGCTGAGTCGGATCTCCAGCTAATGCAGGTGAGGGAACCCGGTCGTGGGCCAGGGTGGCCGGGATTCCTAACATTTTGGAAGCGGTAAAATCATGACTATTCATCAGGCTTTTGACTGCTAAAATCCTCAAGTTTAATTTGAATCCGTCCATATTATATGTTGGTCTATGTCTCTTGTCAACTGTATGTTTGTTGGTTATCAAATCTGATTGTATTTTGATTTGAACTTTATGTATGTTTTTATTGTTAAACCACTTGGATAAAATATTTTACAGGGTGGTATATTAAATTCAATATAATAATAATAATAATTACTGAATAAGCAACCTGAACCCCACCACTACTGGTGAACTGTAAAATTGATTGTCTGAATTTACTGTCAATCCTTGAGAGGTTGTCCAGACAGTAATGGGACATATAGGTGTGTGATGATGGCCAAGTTGCAGCTTTGCAGATGTCTTCTAGAGATATTGCTCACAGACAAGCAAAGGAAGACGCATAGCTCTAATTTGATGAGCTGTGGCTGGAAGTACAATGTACATCATAGTGGCGGACGAATGTGCTTGACTCCTTTCAGGAAGCGGGAAACATCTGGGTGCGTGGCAATGGACTTGCCGTCCCTCCTGGGACCGTAGCAAGACAGCGCAGCCACCTGAACCTTGATGGAACTGAGGGAGAGACCCTTCTGAAGCCCATCCTGCAGGAAATCCAGAACAATAGGGATTGTGGTCGCATGTGGGTTGGTGCCCTGAGTGTTGCACCAAGCTTCAAATACCCTCCAGATTCTGACGTAGGTAAGGGATGTGGAAAACTTGCGAGCTCGGAGGAGTGTATCTATCACCGGCTCCGAGTAACCTCTTTTCCTCAGTCTAGCCCTCTCAATGGCCAGACCGTAAGAGAGAATTGAGCCAGATCCTCGTGGAGGATGGGACCCTGACGTAGCAGGTCCCTGAGAGGAGGCAGGGGAAGGGGCTCCCCTGCCAGTAGTCTTCTCATGTCCGCGTACCAGGGTCTTCTTGGCCAGTCTGGTGCCACTAGAAGAACTAGGCCCTTGTGCTTCTGAATCTTGTGTATAAGGGTGCCCAGCAGGGGCCACGGAGGAAAAGCATATAGCAGTGTCCCTGGAGGCCATGGCTGAACCAGGTCGTCGATCCCGTGAGAGAACGGATCTCACTTGCGCTGAAGTATCTGGGTACTTGAGCATTGGACCTGTCCGCTAGTAGGTCCATGTCCGGAATCCCCCACTGATCCACAATCATCTGAAAGGCTGTGGGGGACAGCTGCCATTCTCCAGGATTTAGGCTTTCCCTGCTGAGGAAGTCTGCCGCGGTGTTGTCCCTTCCGGCAATGTGGACGGCGGAGATATCCTGGAGATTCGCCTCTGCCCAAGCCATCAGCGGGGCTATCTCTAGGGACACCTGTCGGCTTCTGGTTCCGCCCTGACGGTTGATGTATGCCACCGTGGTGGCGTTGTCGGACATCACTCTGACTGCTCTGTTCCTCAGTCTGTGAGCAAATTGCAGGCAGGCTAACCGGACTGCTCGTGCCTCTAGACGGTTGATGTTCCACCCTGACTCTTCTCTGTTCCACCGCCCTTGTGCGGTGAGTTCTTCGCAGTGTGTTCCCCATCCGCTCAGGCTGGCATCTGTGGTGAGCAGAATCCACTTGGGGGAGGACATCTTCGACCCCCTGCTCGTGTGGTTGGCCTGCAACCACCACCGTAACTGGGTCCGCACTCTGGCTGGCAGAGGTAGATGCACGGAGTAATTCCGGAAGCGGGGGCTCCAGCGAGAGAGCAGGGAGCGTTTTAGAGGTCTCATATGGGCCCTTGCCCAGGGTACCACTTCCAGGGTGGATGCCATGAGGCCGAGAACCTGCAGATAATCCCAAGCTAAGGGCCGGCTGGCAACCATCAAGGACAGGAGAAGCGTCTGAAGTTTTAACCTTCTCTTGGTGGTGAGACTGACTTTATCTGCCTGGGTGTCGAACTGGACTCCCAGGTAATCCAGTGATTGGGAAGGCTGTAGGCAACTCTTGTTTAGGTTGACTACCCATCCCAGGCTTTCCAAAAGGGTGATCACTCTGTTGGTTGCCCGATGGCTCTCCTCTCGTGATTTCGCCCTGATCAGCCAATCGTCTAGGTAGGGATGGACAAGGATTCCTTCCCGTCTGAGCGCCGCTGCTACCACTACGATCACCTTGGTGAAGGTCCACGGTGCCGTGGATAACCTGAAGGGCAAAGCCCGGAATTGGAAGTGGCGTCCCAGAACCTTGAAGCGTAGGTAGCGCTGATGATCCGGATGGATAGGGATATGCAGGTAGGCTTCTGACAAGTCTAAGGCCGTGAGGAATTCTCCTGGCTGTACAGCAGTCTTGACGGAGCGCAGAGTTTCCATGTGAAACCTCGGGACCCTTAAGTATCGGTTGACTGACTTGAGGTCCAGTACGGGCTGGAAAGTGCCCTCTTTCTTGGGTACCATGAAATAAATGGAATAATGCCCAGAATCCATTTCCCATGCAGGTACTGGGATTATGGCTTTCAAGGACAGGAGCCTCGCCAGGTTAGCTTCCAATGCTGCCTTCTTGTGGATTGGAAACGGAGATTCCACAAACCTGTCCGGAGGGAGGTGATGGAAGTCCAGATAATACTCCTCTCGGATGATGGCGAGGTCCCACTGGTCCGACGTAATCTCGACCCATCTGGGGTAGAAGAGGGTTAACCTGCCCCCTATGGCTCCGTCCCCCGGATGGATCGGCTGATTCTCATTGGGAGGCGCAGCCAGGCCCTGAACCCGAGCCGGCTCCCTTCTTATGCTGCTTGGTCCGAAAGGACTGGTTCCTGGCCTGAGGACAAGGTGCCTGGTAGTGACTCCTATAGGGAGTGAAGCGTTGGGAGCTTCTACCTCTGGAGGGCCTCGGAAAGGCGCGCTGGTTCCTTTTGAACCTATCTTCCGGCAGTCGAGGTACTGGAGAGGCGCCCCATGTGCTGGCCAGTTTATCAAGGTCGCTGCCGAACAGGAGCGAACTCCTAAAGGGCATTCTTGTGAGGCGTGTCTTCGAAGGAGCATCGGCTGACCAATTCCGTATCCAGAGCTGCCTCCTGGCAGCTACTGAGGATGAGACCCCCTTGGCTGTAGTACGGACTAGGTCGGATGCTGCATTCGTGAGGAACGAGAGAGCTGACTCCATGTCCGCTGCCGGAGCATCGTTCCTGACCTGTGACAAACAGGAACGCGTCACCACTGTGCAGCAGGTTGCGATCCGCAAAGATAGAGCTGCCACCTCAAAGGTCTGTTTCAGGATGGCGTCCAGTCACCGGTCATGAGGCTCCTTGAGGGCCACACCCCCCTCAACTGGAATGGTAGTGCGCTTGACCACAGCGCTAACCAAGGCGTCCACCTGAGGGAACGCCAGCATCTCCTTGATTGCCGGGTCCAGGGGGTACATGCCCGTCAGGGCCCGACCCCCCTTGAATGAGGCCGCTGGTGCAGCCCATTCCAAATCTATCAGTTGCTGTGCTGCTTGCAAGAAGGGAAAATGGCGGGCTGTAGGACGAAGACCTTCCAGCAGAGGATTCTGCGTAGACGGCACCGTAGTGCCGGGGCCTGTAATAGCCAACTCGGCCAGTCACTGAGATACCAGGTCGGAGAGATCTTCCTTGGGAAAGAACCGCCTCATGGTTCGATATGGCTCCATCCCCGAGGGGAGTTCCCCCTCCTCGGGGGGTTCGGACTTGTCCTCCGAGACATCAGGGTCCGCATGAACCGGACTGCCCGGAGGCGGGTGCCCACGATAAGGGCGCGAAGGTCCAGGGGCAGGATCAGCCGGAGCAGCAGCAGGGCCTGGACGGGAAGCTGATTGCATCTGTACAAAGGCATGGATCCCCTTAAAGAGATCCACCCAGGAAATGGAAGCGGTCTCTAGTCGTCGGGGTACCAAGTCCCCCGGGATCCCAGGTTGTTCGAGACTGCCTGCTAGATCCGGGGTGGCCCCTGGGGAACTGTCAGCAAACCTCGGTTGAGACTGGTCCTGGCCCAAGGCTCCCACTGCCTCCTCACATTGGGCACAAAGGGAGTCTGGCTTCTCGCTGTGCGTGGCTCTAAGCTGGCATGATGAGCAGAGGCCAAGAACTTTCACGCCGGAATCAGGAGGCGCCGCCGCAGGAGACGCCGGGGCGTTCTAGTGTTCCATTGCGGCTTGCAAATGCAGCGCTGAAGAATATGCGCTTAATACAATATGCGCTCAATAATATGCGGCAGCAATATGCGCTCAATAATATGCGGCAGCAATATACGCTCAATACAATATGCGCTCAATAATATGCGGCAGCAATATGCGCTCCAGACAATATGCGCTCAATAATATGCGGCAGCAATATACACTCAATAATATACAATATGCGCTCAATAATATGCGGCAGCAATATACACTCAATAATATACAATATGCGCTCAATAATATGCGGTCAGCAATATAAGCTCAATGATATACAATATGCGCTCAATAATATGCGGCGGCAATATACGCTCGATACAATATGTGCTCAATAATATGCGGTCAGCAATATACGCTCAATCATATACAGGCGCCTATCATGGGCGCTCAATACCTGAACAGGGCCGACAAAATGGCGACCTCCACGGTGTGCCACATACAGGCAACGCCGCCGATCCTCGTACCACGGAGACCAAAAGTAAGAGATGTACGCCTTACCTGATCCTCGGCGCTTCCCGGCTGGAACCCGGGCAGTCTCCGGCTGCGGGGGGAGAGGGGAATACCTTCACCGCCGCGCTTGAGGAAATGCACCCGCTGCCTCTAGGTCCACGCTGGGACCGAGGCGCCTCTCAGCCCGGCCCAAGCCCTTCTCGCTCGGGGGCTAGATCCCTGCCGCGATTCGGCCACCGGACCGAGGCCTAGACCTCCGAGGGATCGCGGAAATCACCCCGGGAAACTCAACTGGGGGAGGGACCCGAGGTTATCACCGCAGGAGTGCGGGGCTCGATGTTCCTGTAGAAAATTTAGTAAGTAGAATATAGAAAGTAGAAAATAGAAAGTAGTATTGGAAAACACGCTCAGCGAGCGTGCAGGCTCTCCAAACTGCTTTGGAGACGGAAATTACTGAGTTGCTTCACTTCCTGTGGGGGTATATGTACCCGTGCTGACATCAGATCCGTCTCCAACTGCTAGCACGAGCACACTATACCCACTTGTTCTGAGTCCATCTGGCTACACGCTAGGAAAGAAGGGCTTTCTTTCTTTCATGCACAAGGGGTTTTGGGAAGAAAGTAGGCAATACAGTGACCTGATTAATATGGAAAGCTGATATATCTTTTGGTAGACATAGGTAGGTGTGGAACACCACTTTATTGTGAAAGAATTAAAAAATATGGTGGATAGTGAACTGATGTTACCACTACAAGAAAAACTATTACCATGTCAAAAACTAAGCCGATTCTAATGGTTCAAAGGGTGGCTTCAGCAATTGATGCCTTCCTGGCAAATACTATTATGTACTCAAGATCCATGGGTAAAGATAGATCTATGATTATTGAGCATTCAACATCCAAGCTGACAGATTGAGGGATTAGAGATTGAATGGAATGGATTTCCTTCCTCTTGAGTTAATAAGTTTGGGTCTGTACCCAGATGAATCAGAGGGCTGCTGGAAAGCTGTACGAGATATGCAAACCAAATCTACCTGGACCATGCTGTAACTACAAGGATTAGTCAAGCCCGATCCCTTATCACTTTCAGCACATTTCTGACTATCATTGGAATCAGTGGAAAAGCATACATGAGATCCACATTCATATCGAGTAGGAAAGCAACCTGAGCAAACCTGAGTTTGCTGGGTAGAACTGGGCAAAATTGCTCTAGCATTTTGTTCTGCAGGGAAAGGGGTTGGTAAAGGTGAAACGCAAAATTAGTCCCCAAGCATTTTCATCTACTGATTACATGGGCCTAGTGAGTTCACCTGGTAGGATTGGTTAATCACGCCTCAGTCTCAAGAACTCACCAATCGTGACATGTATCAAGTGAGATGGATCTGAATTGAAAGCCGAACAATGAGGAAGTGATGGTAGTTAGGAGAAATGCAAACAGTATCCAGATTTCATGATTTTGAGAACCCAGTAGTCTTTGGTTATCTTGCACTAGTCTTCCAAGAAGGCCTGGATTCTCCCCACTACTGGAGAGGGCAGATGGTGAAAATGCAGAGCAATCAAAAACTTGGCCCAAGTTTGGGCTCTGTCTGATGAGTCACTTTAGGTTGATGGTGCTCATGCTAACAAGCACTAGACAGAAGTTGCTGCTATTGCAGAGCAGAAAGAGATGGGAGCCTGTATCTTTGAAAAGCCCTGGAAGTAAGTCTTCTTAAAAGTGTAAAAGGAGTGTTTTAAAGAAGATGGTTCAGATCCTGTTGAGAGAGACTGGGCCATAACATATTGCTCTTTTATCTGTGGGACTGTATCCCTGAGCTTCTCTCAAAAAATATGTCCCCCTAAGCAAGCTGCCAACTTCTCAGAAACATCATCTCATATGCTGCTGTCTCTCAACCAGGCTCTGCTAGAAGCTATTGAGCTAAGTGATATATAATCAAATGATTCATAGTGTTGCGGGTGTGGACCTTTGGACCAAGGTGGAGTTGGATGATGGAGTTGCCTGAGGCAGGCTCAAGTGGAGCTTCACCTATACTAGCCCAGTTTCCCCTTAGGTTGAGCCCTCAGATTCCGATGCTGACATGTCTTAGGTGGGGGACTCTGCCGAGGAGCTGAAGATATGTGGAAGAGGTGGAGGTGAACAGAAGCAGTTGAAGGCAGGCTAGGGTCAGGGCAGGAAGCGTTCAAGAATGTTCAGTAGCCAGACAGTGGTCAGTGGCAGGCGGAAATCAAGGATGGTCTGGTAATCAAGCAGTGGTGTTATGAATTCGGATAGGATTGTGGACACTTGGCATGAGGCAGAGTTGGCGCAACCTGAGGGGGAGAACCCTGTGACGACAGGTGGCGAGAAGGTGGGTGTTAGGAGGTGAAGCGGAACCCAGACTGGAGCAGAAGAAGAACAGAGAATACCACCATCCAGTTCCAAAACAGAGACAGCGAAGAGAAGGCAGAAGAATCCGATCTGTGGTCAGGGCTGGTGGAGAGAAACAAGATGAGAGCCGGGCCGAGGTCAGGAAGCCAGTAGATCCGTCTGAAGGGAGGAAGACCGGGAAGAGGAACAGGCAGGCAGGGTTCGGAGCTGGAAAGCTGGAACAGGAGAAGGAAGCAGGATCAGGAACAAGGCAAGCTGGATCAGGAACAAGGCATGCTGGATCACTGAAGCAAGAATGCTGGATCACTGAAGTAGGAAAGTTGGAAGGAGGAGACCTGTAGCCAAGTCACCTGATGAAGGTTTGTTACTGGTATATATATCTCCTCGGGGCTGATGTCACTCTGGAGAGCCAGCGGCAATTTCCTGCCACGGGCTCTTTAAAAGTTCTTAGGTGGTGCGCGTGTGCGCCTAAGGAGGGAGCCTGGGACAGATGGCGCCGGTGGCATCCTGTGAGCAGGGAGGCCCGGGATGGCCCCGGCAGCGTGGGAGGCCTGCTGCCGCGACGGCAAGGGTGGGGAGGCGCAGACCTCACAGGGAGAGCATCAGAGCTTTGAAGACGGCTGAGGGGGGATATGATAGAGGTGTTTAAAATCATGAGAGGTCTAGTAAGAGTAAATGTGAATCGGTTATTTATTCTTTCGAATAAACAGAAGGACTAGGGGGCACTCCATGAAGTTAGCATGTGGCACATTTAAAACTAATTGAAGAAAGCTCGTTTTCACTCAATGCACAATTAAACTCTGGAATTTGTTGCCAGGGGATGTGATTAAGGCAGTTAGTGTAGCTGGGTTTATAAAAAGGATTGGATAATTTCTTGGAGGAGAAGTCCATTACCTGCTATTAATTAAGGTGACACAGAAAATAGCCACTGCAATTACTAGCAGCAGTAACATGGGATAGACTTAGTTTTTGGGAACTTGCCAGGTTCTTTTGGCCTGGATTGGCCACTGTTGGAGACAGGATGTTGGGCTTGATGGACCCTTGGTCTGACCCAGTATGGCATGTTCTCATGTTCTTAAGAGCTGGCAAGGCCGGCCGGGACGGCCCGTGGCTTGTAAGCCTAACAAGTGGTCAGTGGCCAGGGAAAAACAAGGAAGAAAGCTGAGGTCAAAGCCAAGGATCCGTCCACAGGAAGGCGGGGTGGATAGTCAGGGCAGGAGGACTAGGAGTAGCACAGTAAGCAAGGCATACTGAAGAACTGAAGACTGACCACAGGAACTGATGGAAGAGATGAAGACCACAAGAACTGAAAACCAGGATGAAAACAGGAATGAAGACCAGGAACTTAGGAATACTAAGGAAACTCACTCTACAAAGGCTTAAGGGAGACAGGGGACACGGGACATTTTTCACTATACTCCCTTTAAAGTCTGAGGAGGGATGTGCACATCTGCCTAAGGAGGGCCCCCTACACAGGATCCATCAGTGCCATCTCGCTGAGTCGTAGAATGGCAGTCAGCTCTGGAGAAGTCGGTGGAGGCATCCCACTGCATGCATCAGCGGCATTCTGCCGCAACTAGAG
Organism: Rhinatrema bivittatum; assembly: GCF_901001135.1. NCBI lineage: Eukaryota > Metazoa > Chordata > Amphibia > Gymnophiona > Rhinatrematidae > Rhinatrema > Rhinatrema bivittatum. The sequence goes on from NC_042615.1 coordinate 408,875,677, forward strand.
CCAGTTTGGAGGTAAGAACAGTGCTCCGTGGGGCAGCCGGCGGACTGCTGATTGCAACATATAGACAGATCAAGGAAGGCGGTGTATGCACTCTTCAGCATCTAGCAGAGGCTATGGATAACACTGGGCAACAATGAAAGTGTTACTGACCTAAAAAGGTCCTACTCTGTAGTATCTTGATGTGCTGAACACAAATATGACCATGAAAAGTTTTTATTGGCTCCCATTTTGAAGATATTTAATATAGTTCACTTTCTATGTTTAGTCATGTAAATGTATCCAGTAGGACTGTAAATAAGCCTAGAATGATGTAATATTGCATCATATTGCATAATACCATCATGCACACATCATCCAGACTTTATTACATCATTTTCTGATGCAATGCAGTTCTACTGCCATGCTGCTGCTGCGTAAGCTGATGTCAGCAGTGTACTATATGAAGCCGAGTCAGAAAGGGTGAGCATTTGAAATATTCATGCTGGCTGACTACTGCTGGACACTCCGCAGAGATGCTCCCGAACAGATGTACAAGAGACAAGCAAAGAAATCTAAGACGTAGTCTATGACTTCATTTTTCAAACGGTATTAACCGTAGGTCTCCTACTATTGGCATACAGTTCAAGATGTAATTATATTATTGCATATTACAAAAAAACTAGAGCCAATTTTGCATTTTCACAGTCACATTCGTGCTTAGCACATGGAAATTTATAAGAATTGACTAATTTCATTTCCGTAACATGACTTTTGTGAAAATTTGTTGCCCAGTGTAATAATTCCTGGCTTCATTTAAATGAAGGAAAGATTTTAGCTTTTGTATACAGTCATGTAAGAATTGTACCATGTGAAATTGGTGAGAAGAAATCCATGCACTTAGCATGGAGTTCTGAAAAACTTTCTTTCCAAAGTTGTTATGCAACCTTGGATTCTTTCCTGGAAATGTATTGAAATAAATTCTTGTTTTCTTTTCCTTATTCAAGTCAGATTCCATGACAACAGATTGATGAAGTAATTGGACTACTCCAAATCCCAGTGAGTTCTGCATTCTATACTTGAGGACTAACTTTATTGCCATAGGGGCATAAGAAATTGGATTTTCTTAAATTCTTATTTGCAGCTGTTACAGGATATTGGGGTAGATTTTCAAAGGGTTACGCGCATAACCCCCGAAAACCTATCCCTGCATGCAAAATAGGCTCGGCACCGCGCGCAAGCCCCAGGACCCGTGTATGTCCCAGGGCCTTGAAAAAGGGGTGGGGCGGGGAGGCGAGCCAGGGGTGGGGTCGAGGGCATTGTGCCAATCCAGGGGCGGTCCGGGCAGGGCCAGTGGAAGCACTAGGCGAACTAGGCGATCGCCTAGGGCGCCTAGCATTAGGGGGCGCCGAGCCGCTGGTAGCCGATAAGAAGGCTCATAGGGCCGCCGAAGATCGGCAGGGCCGTGGAGGACCTCACGTCACCACGGCCTGAAAAAAAAGGTCGCTCTAAGCCTGCAAATACTCCTCCTCCTTCCTGCCCCCGCGGCCCCGGAAGAAAAATGTTGCCGGAGCCACGCGGGCAGGAAGGAGGAGGAGCATCAACCGCGTGCCGGAAGAGGAGCATCAGCCGCGTGCCAGAAGGAAGACGAGCATCAGCCGCGTGTCGGAAGGAGGAGGAGCATCAGCCACGTGCAGAAGAGGAGCAGCGCTTACGGGCCGCCGCAAATCCCACTTTGCGGGCGGCCCGTGAAGACCAGGGCCGCTGCAGAGCCCATCCTGCGGCGACCCGCGAAGAGGAGGCCCAGAGGTGAGAGAGAGGCTGAGGGGGTGTGTGTGCGCGTGTATGAGATGAGTTGAGTTTGTGTGTGAGAGTGAGTTGAGGGACTGTGTGTGGGAGTAAGGACCTGAATGTTTGCAGAGACAGCATGTGAGAGCCTGTGTGTGTGTGTGTGTGTGAGAGAGAGACAGCATGTGACAGTGAGAGCCTATGCTTGAGCAAGACAGCTTGTGGGAGTGAGAGAGAGCCTGTGTGTGTGAGACTCAGACAGCATGTGCCAGTGAGAGACTGTGTGTATGAATGATTGTATGAGAGAGAGCATGTGACAGTGAGAGCCTGTGCTTGAGCAAGATAGCATGTGGGAGTGAGAGAGAGCCTTTGTGTGTGAGAGTCAGACAGCATGTGCCAGTGCGAGACTGTGTGTATGAATGATTGTATGAGAGAGAGCATGTGAGAGTGAGAGCCTGTGTGTGTGTGTGAGAGAGAGAGAAAGCATGTGAGAATGAGAACCTGACTGTGAATTTGAGGGAAGAAGACAGATGGAGAGAAAAGAAATAGAAAAAAAGACAATATAAAAGGAATTGGCAAAAAAAATAAGAAAGGAAAGATGGAAAAAAAATCCTGTGACCAACCGATTAGAAAACTAAGATCAGACAGCAAAGTAAAAAAAAAAAATACTTTTTACTGATTGGCACATGTAATCTTTGGTAATGTGCAAGAGTAGCACTTTCTCTATGCACAATGTAGGAGATCAGCATGGAGGAAGTGGAAGCCCACGGGGCCTGCAGAGAGGAGCCAGCAGAATGGGCTTCAGTGCCAGTAGCAGCAATCACCAATCAGTGCCTCCCCAATAGCCACGCAGCAGCAGTGACAGTGGCAGCAGAGGAATGAGAGAGGCTCTGAGGTTGCTGGCAAAAGAAAGAGAAGGGGTCTGCCTTTAATCTGTGCATGTGTATGAATGGGAGACTGCCTGGGGGTGTATGTGTGTGAATGCATGGGTGCCTGCCTGAGGGTGTGTCTGTGTATGAGAATGAATTGGTGCCTGCCTGGGGGTCTGTGGGTGTGAGAATGAATGTGTGCATGCCTGGGGGATGGGGAGGGTGTGGTGTGAAAATGAATGGGAGCCTGCCCGGGGGGTCAGTGTGAGAATGATTGGGAGCTTGCCTGGGTGTGTGTGTTTGTGTGTATGTGAGGAAGCCAGTGAGAGTGAGAGCATGAGTGTGTATGAGAAAATTCATGGGTGTAAGAGTGTGTTGGGGGGGGGAGTGTGTGTTGGGGAGAGAGTGTCTTATACCTGAGAGTGTGTCAGTGTCTGTGAGAGCGAGAGGTTATGGTGGGTATAAGAGCATGAATGTGTATGTATGTGACAGTGTATGTGTGAGAGAGAATGGACATGTGAGTATGTGTGAGAGAGAGAGGAAAACCTCCTAATACTCGACAATATCAGGGTGACTGGAAATCAAGAGCTTCCATGCATGGACAGCAGGAGCTTTTTTAAATCCTTATTAGTTTTAATTATTGAATGTTATTTGATATATGTGCTGTTTTGAAATATTTTATTGGTGTTTGGGAAATTGTAAAAAATGTATATGATTTTAATTAATAGAAATTCTATTTATCACTAGTTTTAAAATATTCTTTTATTAGTATGGTTTTACTATTATAACTGATGCTTATGTTTCTTGATTTTATTGTTTTATGAGGAATGGTGGTTCTGTTTTTCCATTATTAATACACAGAGTCTGGCTTCTTGGGGTTTCCATTTCAGTTTTTTCTAATTTGTGCTCCTTTATTTTGTATTCTGTATTTGGTGAGGGTCTGTCTCTGCTCTGTGTGTGTGACCATGATGAGAGATTCTGCTAGCATAGGGACCTATAGCAATCTGGTTTGTTTTGTTTCCTCAGTAGGTGGTGTATTGGTATTCTAGGACCCAGTATAATATTTACCCTTGCTTTTTCACAGGTAGGGTTATTGTTTCAGTCCTTGGTGTTATTACTGTTATGTTAGGATGGGATTTCAGTATAGATGTTGAGTGTCTTTTTTGCGAGGTTTTGTGTTAGTTCACAATGTGCCTGGCAGTGGAAGGTGTTTGTGCTGCTGTTACTGTGAGGTGACACCAGAATTTGAAAATATCTTTTAGTATGGTGAGCTGTAAGGGAAACATCCAAGCTCCATTGTTTGGGGGAATTTCAGTGGATGCACAGAGTTACAGAACGGGAGGTGCAGGATTTATATTGACATTCTGTCCCTTCCTATAAATTCCAGACTTCACGCTCATAGCCATATAGAATTAGTTGAATGAGGCTATCAAATAATTATATAGTGTGAAACTGGCCAGCTTTTTAAAATTATGCAGAACCCTTTGGACTTTATTAACACTTTTTTTTTATAACCAATTTTAAAGCATTTCTTCATCACACCCACCTATAGAGGTGGGTGTGATGAAGAAATGTCATTTTGGCTTCCCCCAAATTCTTCTGTTTAGAGATGCCACTGATTTTCTGTGACCCTAAACATTAGTACAAGAAGGATTAGGGGGGGGGGCAATGCTGGAGAGGCACACAAATGCATTGGCCCCTGGCCACCGGAGACCCTTGGTACACCACTGGGTGTGAGTCATATGGGGCCGCAAGCGATGGCAAAGAGGAGTGGAGATTTGGCGGGCCGCAAGCAGTGCCCAACCTGCTCGCGACCCAGAAAACCACACAGTCAGCGGGCGTGATCGAGAATGAGGTAGGAATCGGGGCCAAGACCGAGGAGTGGCGGCGCAAAGGGGGGGGGGGGGCAAGGGAGAAGGCTCGCCTAGGGCGCCAAATCCCCTTGCACCGGCCCTGGGTCCGGGGGTGGTCCCGAGTCCTCCGGCACAGCGGCCGTGCCTGAGGTTTGCGCGCCGGCAGCCAGTCGGCACGTGCAAGATACGCCTGCAAGAGGCAGGCGTAAAAAATAAAATAAGATGGGGGGGGGTTTAGGTAGGGCTGGGGGGGTGGGTTAGATAGGGGAAAGGAGGAGAAGGTGGGGGGGACCGAAAGAAAAGTTCCCTCCAAGGCTGCTCCAATTTCAGAGCAGCCTTGGAGGGAACGGGGAAAGCCATTGAGGCTCCCCTCGGGCTCGGCGCACGCAAGGTGCACAAGTGTGCACCCCCTTGCACGCGCCAACCCTGGATTTTATAACATGAACGCGGCAGCACGCGCATGTTATAAAATCGGGTGTACATTTGTGCGCCCCGGGTAGCATGCCCAAATGTACCCCGTGCAAGTAAGATTTAAAACCTGGCCCATTGTGAACTAGGATAGCTGCTGGTTTTGCTAGAGTTTACAAAAGTTGGAGGCAATCAAGGATCTCTGCCCAAGTATCTTTATCTATGTGCACATTCATGTTGATCACTTTTTCCAACCTATCTAAAAATTTAGACTAAGAAAGGACTTCTGCAGGAGAGAAATGCTCCAGAGCTTCTAGTAGCAGGTCAGAGAGGATTCCTGTCGATCCCTCCTCTGAACTAACCAGAGGATGTGGATATAGCAGTTAGTGTAAATGGGTTTAAAAAAGGGTTGGATATGTTCCTAGAGGAAAAATCCATAATCCGCTATTAACTAATAAGCAAAGTAGCTTGTGATTTATTTTATGTTTGGGTACTTGCCAGATACTTGTAACTTGGATTGGCCACTGTTGGAAACAGGATACTGGGTTTGATGGACCCTTGGTCTGATCCAGTATGGCATATCTTATGTTCTTAAGTTCTTATGTTGTAATCCAGGATCGCAATGAAGAAGATGGTAACTCAGGGTTGGGGGGGGGGGGGGGGGGGGAGGGGAGGGGGGGGGGGAAGGAATCCTTCCTTGTTCGTCTCGGAAAGGAATAGCCCTGGTGCACATGGCTAAAGTCTGTTGCAAGTGTATGAAGAAGAACCTCTTAGCGGGAGTTCTGATGGTGTAATTAACCAAAATTGGTGGTACTGAGACCACGTCCTTTGGGATTACACTAGCAATACTGGAGGGGAGAGGAAAGAAAGCACCTTCTTTTCCTTTAGCCAAGAAAGTGAATACATTTTTCACCAGCTCTGGTTTTGATCAAATGGATGATGTGCCCTCTGTCCTGGAGTGGATGGTGGAACATTTTTTTTCTGAAACAAGAATAAGCTCTTGCCCTTAAATGGGAGGTGTATTTGAGATAAGAGAAAAGCAAATGTTGCTTACCTGATGTAACGGGTGTTCTCACAGGACAGCAGGATGTTAGTCCTCACAAATGGGTGACATCGAGGATGGAGCCAAACCACGGAAAACTTCTGTCAAAGTTTCAGGAACTTTGACTGGCCCCTACTGGGCATGACCAGCACGGCACTAACCCTGCAGCCAGCAGGGGTCTCCCTTCAGTCTTGTTTCAAAGCTACAGGCAGTGCCGAAAAAGAAAATAAAAACGAACCCAACACCGCGGGGTGGCGGGGCGGGTTTCGTGAGGACTAATATCCTGCTGTCCTGTGAGAACACCTGTTACATCAGGTAAGCAACATTTGCTTTCTCACAGGACAAGCAGGATGGTTGTCCTCACAAATGGGTGAGTACCGAGCTGAGGATGTCCGAACGTGCACCAAATGTACCCAACGGCGTGCAACAGGCACAACAACTGGGGTGTAATTTGGGAGAGGGCATCTGCACCCTACCGGGAAGGTGGAAGGGTGTTGGTACATCATGTTGGAAAAAGGTTACGCAAGACAGATTGGCCGAAGATGGAATCCTGTCTTCCAGCTTTGTACAAACAATAGTGGGCTGCAAATGTATGGAGGGAACTCCAGGTTGCAGCCTTGCAGATGTCAGGAAGCGGCACCGATCGAAGGTGTGCTACTGAAGTCGCCATGGCCCTCACAGAGTGTGCTTTAACACGGACTTGAAAAGGAATGCCAGCTTGCTGATAGCAGAAGGAGATGCACTCCGCCAACCAGGAGGAAAGAGCTTGCTTACCCACAGGTTGCCCTAACTTGTTAGGATGGAAAGAGACAAATAATTGAGTGCTCTTCCTGTGGGCAACTGTACGGTCTAGATAAAAAGCTAGAGTCCGTTTACAGTCTAGGGTATGCAGAGTCTGTTCCCCGGAGTTGGAGTGGGGCCTGGGAAAGAAGATAGGTAGTATGATGGATTGATTAATATGAAACTCCGAAACTACCTTAGGTAAAAATTTAGGGTGAGTGCGGAGTACCACCCGGTCCTGCAGGAGTATAGTGTAAGGCGGATAGGTAACTAGGGCCTGTAATTCACTAACCCTGCGACCTGAAGTGATAGCCAAAAGGAATAACACTTTCCATGTGAGATATTTTAGGTCACAGGAGTGAAGAGGTTCGAAAGGAGGTTTCATAAGGCGACCAAGAACCAGGTTAAGGTCCCAAGATGGGGCCGGAGGACGTAAAGGTGGCTTCAAATGGAGCAATCCCTTAAGAAAACGTGTTACAAGGGGTTGTACTGAAATAGGGACACCCCCGATACCTTTATGGAAGGCGGCTACCGCACTGACATGCATTCTAATGGAAGAGGTCTTTAGACCTGATTCTGATAGATGCCAGAGATAGTCCAAGAATTTAGAGATTGGACAGGAAAGGGGATCAAGGGACTGAGAAGTGCACCATGAAGTATACCTTTTCCATTTGTAGGAATAAGATTTTCTTGTGGAAGGCTTTCGTGAAGCGATCAGGACACGAGAAACTGAATCCGAAAGGTTAAATGGCTGAAGGACTAACCTTTCAACATCCATGCCGTCAGGGACAAGGCTTGGAGGTTGGGATGGAGGAGGCATCCGTCGTTTTGAGTGAGCAGATGCGGGTCCTTTCCCAGAGGAATGTGCCTGCGGATGGAGAGGATCCTGGAGTATGGAAAACCACACTTGGCGTGGCCAGTGCGGTGCTGTCAGGATCATAGTTCCTCTGTCCTGATGCAGCTTCACGAGAGTCTTCGACAGAAGAGGAAGTGGAGGGAATGCATAGAGCAGACCGGTTGTCCACGTGAGGGAGAATGCATCCCTCGGCCGAGAGTGCTGGCTCCGAATGAGAGAGCAGTAATTGTCCACTTTGTGGTTCTGAGGGGACGCAAAGTGGTCTATGTGGGGATAACCCCATTTGTGAAACAGAGAGGTCGCTACCAAAGGATTGAGTGACCACTCGTGTGGTTGGAAGACATGGCTCAGCTGGTCTGCCAATACATTGTCTACTCCCGGCAGGTAGGTGGCCCTGAGGTACATGGAGCGGGAGAGGGCTTCTGCCCAAATCTGCGCAGCTTCCTGACACAGAAGGAAGGAGCCTGTGCCTCCCTGCTTGTTTATGTACCACATGGCCACCTGGTTGTCTGTCTGAATTAGGATTGCGTGGTTCGATAGGCAATCTTGAAAAGTCCTGAGAGCATAGCGAATTGCTCGCAGCTCCAGGAAATTTATCTGGCTTCCTCTAGTGACCAGAATCCTTGAGTTTGTAGATTGTTTACATGGGCTCCCCAACCGATGTTGGAAGCGTCGGTGGTGAGGATTACTGGGGATCTGGTGGAAGAAAGGGCAAGCCCTGTAGGAGGTTGGATTGATTTGTCCACCAGGCAAGAGACAGACGGATTGCATCGGGGATGCGGACAATGGAGGATAGAGGCTGAACAGCTTGGGTCCATTGTAATCTCAGAGTCCATTGCGTGACTCTCATGGCTAAACGGGCCATGGGAGTCACATGAACTGAGGAGGTCATGTGTCCCAGTAGAACGAGGAATTGGCGAGCTGTTGCTGTGTGTTGAGACTGCAGCTGGCGAGCTAGGGACACAAGGGTTTGAACCCGTTGATGAGGAAGGAAGGCTTTTGCCTGTAAGGTGTCCAAGTCTGCCCCAATGAAGGATAAGGTCTGAGATGAGACTAAGTAGGATTTGTCGTAATTGACAAGAAAACCTAGAGAAAGCAAAGTTTGAGTCGTTAGGGTCAGGGAGGACCGAGCAATCTGCTGGGTTTGGGCCCTGATTAACCAATCGTCCAGATAGGGGTAGACGTGGACACCTGTCCCTCCTCAAAAAAGCTGCCACTACCACGAGGCATTTGGTGAAAACTCGTGGTGCGGATGCCAGGCCGAAAGGTTGCACTCGGTATTGGTAGTGATTTCGGCCTACTAGAAAACGCAGGTATTTGCGATGAGATTGCGTGATCGCAATGTGGGTATATGCGTCTTTCAGGTCTAGAGAGCATAGCCAATCCCCTCTTTGCAGCAGAGGGAGAAGCGAGCCCAGGGTTACCATCTTGAACTTCTCCTTGTGAAGGTACTTGTTGAGGGCCCGTAGGTCCAGGATTGGACGAAGTCCCCCTGACTTTTTTTGGATCAAGAAGTACCTGGAGTAGAACCCTAGTCCTTGCTGTAAGGGAGGAACGGGTTCTATAGCATTTGAGTGAAGGAGAAGAGAAACTTCCTGCTCTAAAAGAACAGAGTGATCGGTGAGTCTCCACGCCTGCAGGGGTGGGGAGTCGGAAGGGATAGTCAGGAAGTTGAGATGGTAACCCTGTGCAATTATCGCTATCACCCACTGATCTGTGGTGATATGATGCCACCTTTCTAGAAAGTGGCACAGCCGACCTCCTACTGGTATGGCTGGAAGAGGGGTTTGGCAAGTGCTCTCTAAGAGAGTCAAAACCCGTCGCAGGGCCAGGTGGTGGAGCTGCTGCGGGCTTTTGTTTACGAGACTGGCGAGGTTGAGTTTTATGGTAAGACCTCGCAGGCCTAGCTTTGGCTAGTGGGGGATAATACTTCCGTGGCTGGAAGAAAGACTTTTTAGAGTCCTTCCTAAATGGCTGTTTAGAAGGCAAGTCAGGAGGAATGGATGAGAGCTTGTTAAGTGTCTCATGATGATCCTTTAGCTCAGCAACAATTTGCTGAATCTGCTCACCAAACAAATTATCCCCTAGACAGGGCAAGTCAGAGAGTCTATCCTGAACTTCTGGACGAAGGTCAGATGACTTCAGCCAAGCCCAGCGTCTGGCAGAGATGGCCGTAGCAGAAAGTCTAGTGGAAGCATCAAAGATGTCATAAGCCGTTCTTATTTCATGCTTCCCAGCTTCAAATCCTTTATTTAGTAGGGATTGAAGCTGTGGTTGAAACTGTTCTGGTAAGGCATCTGAGTACTCCTGCATCTGTTTCAGGATGACTCTATTATATTGAGTCATATACAGCTGATAAGAAGCTATTCTAGAGATCAGCATGGCTCCTTGGTACACCTTTCTACCTATACTATCTAGGAATTTATTTTCCTTAGTAGGAGGTATGGAAGAATGTGGCTTTAGTCGTTTAGCTTTCTTTTGAGCTGACTCTACCACAACCGAATGATGGTCCAGTTGTGGTTTCTGAAAGCCAGGTGCTGACTGTACGAAATAGGTAGAGTCAGCTTTTTTGTTTACCGGAGCAATAGATCCAGGAGATTCCCAATTCTTTTTGAGAAGGTCTAGAAAAACCTGATGAATTGGAATAGAGGTGATGACCTTAGGGGCATCCAGGAATTGGAGCATTCCATCATCTGGTGCCTGTCATCTTGTTCAGATTGAAGCTGAAAAGGGACCCAATCCGACATTCCTTCACAAAATTTATGAAAGAGAGGTCCTCAGGGGGAGAACGCTTTCTACTCCCCGCAGGAGAGGGTGGTGAAGGCAAATCATCGGTGTCAGTAGAGGTATCATCACCCCAGGTGTCATAAGGATCAGGATGCTGACCTGTAGGACCATGAGGGGGCTGAATACCTGAAGACCCCGGTTGAGGCTCCGAGAAATTGGAAGGAATCACCGGGGGTATCGAGAATGTCCTCGATGGAATCGGTGCCGGCATCGGTGCCGGTGCCGGCATCAAAGGAAGCGGTGTCGGCATCGAGGGAATCGGTGTCGGCATCGGAATCCTCGGTGGAGCTGATGTGCGTATCGCCCCCGAGGAATGTATCGGTGGCGAGGGACGACAAGGCACCGATGGAACTACCCCCGAAGGGGGAATTCGGTACGGTGTTTCTCCACCTGATGAGAAGGCTGTCGGTGATCCGGGTATTGCCGGTGGAAGGGCATTCATAAGCGCTTCCATCCGGGCAAGCAGCGGTGCCAGTTGCTGCTGGAATCGGATCGGTGACCGGTTCCACTCTCGGTGCCCGGAGTTGGTGCCAGAGGAGTTTGGAACCGTAGCATCGCCTTGTCGATGGCCTCCTGGTCCAGGCGGTCCAGTTCTGCCCGGAGACCTGGGGTAATTAGACCCGGCTCGACGGGAGAGGGAGGCTGAGGCTGAGCCGGAGGGACTACCGTCACTGGTGGAATCGCGGCTCCCAAACCCCGGAGGGGTGAGGGTTGCCTCGGTGTCGTGCGAGAAAGGAGTGGACGGTGCCACTTCTGGTCAAGACTTCTTTGGCGGAGGCTCGGACAGTGCGGAGGCCGATGACATTGGTTCTCCTCGACGGACCGAGACTTATGACGTCGATGGCGATGTTTTCTCCTTCCGATCTCCCTCGATGATCAGGGGAAGGGACAGGAGTCGATGGCCGTGAAGTCGTCGATGGCGGACGGTCACCGGAGGGCTGTTGATGATGATGAGACTTCGACGGTGCCGGTTCCGATGACGTCGATGCAATCGATGGCATTGGGGTACGAGCATGGAAAAGGAAGTCCCATCTTCTCCATTCTGGCTTTGCGACCTTTTGGTGTCATTAGGGCACATTTGGTGCAAGTCAGGACATCATGCTCTCTTCCTAAGCACAAAACACAGACTCTATGTGGGTCTGTGATTGACATAGTTCGGGTACAATCCGGACACCGACGGAACCCTGACGCCATGGCCATGGGCCAAAAATTTAGCCGCGGGACTGTCGACTGCCAACGGGCCTCGAGGGCCAAACTCGACGGTAGTCGACCAAACGACAGCAAAAACTTACCGAAGTTCCGCGGAGTGAAAAATTTGAAGAAGGGAGACCCCTGAGGGGCAAATTTTCTTCAGAAATTTAATTGAAGAATTCCTGTCAGGAACGTGGTTAAGAGCTCTTTGACCGCGTGGCTACTGCTGCGCGGAAAAAAGTAGACTGAAGGGAGACCCCTGCTGGCTGCAGGGTTAGTGCCGTGCTGGGCATGCCCAGTAGGGGCCAGTCAAAGTTCTGAAACTTTGACAGAAGTTTTCCGTGGTTCGGCTCCATCCTCGATGTCACCCATTTGTGAGGACAACCATCCTGCTTGTCCTGTGAGAAATTAGAGAACATATTAGATATGGCATCTCCAATTGTAAGCCATCTGCTAACAGTCTTGTAAGGGCTCTAGTGATTGGAGGAGGTAGAGGTATTATAAATCCTTCTGTTGTAAGGGTTCATATGCCAATTGATGTGGGTGCTCATAGGCCCTTAATTTCAGCGATACACTTTTTAATATGTCACACAAGAAGTCATTATTCCTGTTCTCCTAAGTTTTTTAATTTTTCATAAACAGTCTTTATAATTGCTAACAAGTATAACATTATATATGACATTTGTGCTACAAACTTGTATTTGTTTACCTAGTCAGATGGGCGCGATAAGTTAGATAAAGATGCTAGTTAGTTGACAATACATCTAAAAACAGAGACGAGTCAGTTTACATTACATCCAAGATTATAGAAACATATCTAGAACTAGAACAAGGATGAGGCCAATTGACATTCCATCTAAGAATTTAGAAAATATTCTTAGAACAAACACAAGGTTGCTAATGCTGGCAAATTCCAAGAAAATATTTACATGTAGGACGAGAATTAAATTACCATATGGCCATTCAGATTATTTGTTTATAATGGAAAGCCAACCATAAACATTTTGGCAATTATGTAACCTAGTATAGGGGTTGAAAATAAACAATTGAAATTCTATGTAATGCTTTGTTTATTCTAGTGCCTTGCATGGCACTCTGCCTCTCCATACGGCCTTATTATTCTATATTATTTTATAGCATTAAAATAAGAAGCTTTTCTCTATAGCTAGTGACTTTAAGCATTCTTATTTCAATGGATCTCAACACCTCTGCTCTTGATCTTGGATGTCCTGCATAAAGCTCTGTTGGTAATTCAACATGATGTCCAAGGTTTGGGGCTTGAGACAATGTATCCACCATGGATTGGTATATCAATGAGGTCAAGGATTTCAGCTTTGGTGTAAATGATGGAACTGGAAGCTTTGATGTTGTTAGGTTGTAATCTTCAAAGGCACCAGCTTATCATTCTGTTAGTGTGTCGATGTACATGACACTAAACATGCATAATACAATGGCACCAATAGCACATATGTTAACATCACAGGATTTCCATGCATCAATGGAGTATAGGTCCTGTACATTGATAGATTCAGTGCACCATACATCAGTGCACCATGCATCAATATGCTGTGTTGTCAGTGCCAAAGCACCATGTATCAATAGTACTGATGTACTGTATATCAACGGTGCCAATACATTCTGCGTTGAGTGCCAATACACCATGCATCAATGATCTATGTCTCATAGTGGCAGATGATGAGGCCCAATTCTTCTTTGATGCTGGTTGCTCTGGCAGCTCTGCAGAGTGATGACATTTTTTGATGTGGGACATTCAACACTACTTGACCCCAAGATTTCAGCCTGTTTTACTGATGGGAGAGTCTATGAGTAGCTGCAGCTTAATACTTTTATAAAAAAAGGCAGATGATGCTACACTGTGGGAGGAGAACCAACTGTGACTTCTAAGAGACATTTTGTAAGCCTTGGCACGTTGAATAGGCGGGGACATCTGTCTACAATTATAACAGTTTGCTTGGTACTGGGCCGGTCCCAGATAATGGTAACATAGTTCATGACCATCTGTAATGGACGGAAATATAATTGTTACACTCACTTACCATTGGCTTCTTTTTGACAGACATTTTGAAGAGGAAAATAAACATTTTTTTTTTTATTAGCACTAAAAATGCTGTTAGGGGTGCTGATGATACAGTGAAGCAACTTAAAAGACAAAAAAGTAGAAAAAACAAGGATGGTAGACCATTTTTATAGAGAGACTGAGTATATGTCCATGCTGTGCTTGGACAGAAAGACCGAGGAGCCTCTCATGGCAATACTTGTAAGGGAATTCCTACACATGTTCAGTAGAGTTAAAATCCCTACTAGCTAGGAGAAATGAGTCCATTCAGAGCCACCATGTAAAGGCAAATTTTGCCCTACTCATCAACAGAAAAAATATAAAATACAGAGAATAACAAACGTATGTGCTAAAGGAGAATAAGTAACTGGAAATAGAAAAAAAATACCACCTCAAAGTTCACTTTTTCAAAAGCTTCCAGAGACTGTATGTTGTCAAGACTTTCTCCTTCTAGGCACTGGGTTAGATCACGACACCACATTAGCTGAGAAATTGTCAATATAACCTATAAAATTGAATCAGAAACAAATAGATACTCATCTGATTTGCAAAAATTGTGAACAATAAAATAAAAAAAAAATTTAGGATGTTTACCTGAGAAGGGTGTCCAGCAACTGCCCATTCTACCCTGAGTTTATTCTGATAATCACCAATAGCAGCTTTGCTTAAACGTCTCAGAGAACTGAACATTGCTTCTTCTACTTTGCCAAGCCAGTCTTCTACATTCCCTCTTGCCTTAAGACCTTTTCCCAAACTTACCTAGAAAACATAATTAGAACTTCATGAATGGCTAGATATTTCTTTTTTTTATTTAATCTTTTTTAAGTTTTAAATCTTTTACATGATACAAAACCAAGGCAAACAAGAAAAACAAAAATAAACATTACATATTCCAAATTACAAGAATAAGGAAATCTTACAAAGCCCACATAAAAAAGGAGAGGGAAGAAACAGCAAAAATCACACTATAACAATGCTCATTATATCATTCCACCTGAAGAACAAGAACTCATTGATATTTATCTTCTAGAAAGGTTTGCAAAGAAACAGGGTCAACTAAAATATATCTGATATGTTATCAAACAATTACAGCAGAGCTTTAAAAAGAAGGCAGCCCCAAATGGCAAAACTTCAACTGTGGAAAGAGTTGCTTTTTAGCCTGCATCTTCCTTGAGACATCAGGAAAACTATGGAGTTTTTGTCCACAAAATAAACACACTTTATACTTAAAATATTGCTGGAAAAAAGCAAATGTTGCTTACCTGTAACAGGTGTTCTCACAGGACAGCAGGATGTTAGTCCTCACATATGGGTGACATCACAGGATGGAGCCCAATTACGGAACACTTCTGTGAAAGTTTCCAGAACTTTGACTGGCCCCTACTGGGCATGCCCAGCATGGCACTAACCCTGCAGCCAGCAGGGGTCCCCCTTCAGTCTTATTTGAAAGCTACAGGTAGTGCCGAAAAATAAAACAACAAAACGCTACGAATCCAACACCACGGGGCGGCGGGCAGGTTTCGTGAGGACTAACATCCTGCTGTCCTGTGAGAACACATGTTACAGGTAAGCAACATTTGCTTTCTCAAAGGACAAGCAGGATGGTAGTCCTCACATATGGGTGAGTACCGAGCTTAGGATGTCTGAACATGCACCAAATGTACCCAACGGCGTGTAACAGGCACAACAACTGGGGTGGAATTTGTTAGAGGGCATCCTGAAACCCACCGAGCAGGCGGAAGGGTGTTGGTACATCATGTTGGAAATAGGTTACGCAGGACAGTCTGGCCGAAGATGGAATCCTGTCTTCCGGCTTTGTCCAAGCAATAGTGGGCTGCGAAGGTAAGGAGAGAACTCCAGGTGGCAGCCTTGCAATTGTCAGTAAGCGGCACCGATCGTAGGTGTGCTACTGAAGTCGCCATGGCCCTCACAGAGTGTGCTTTAGCACGGTCTAGAAAAGGAATGCCTGCTTGCTGATAGCAAAAAGAGATGCAGTCCGCCAACCAGGAGGAGAGAGTCTGCTTACCCACAGGTTGCCCTAATTTGTTGGGATGGAATGAGACGAATAAATGAGTGCTCTTCCTGTGGGCAAGTGTACAGTCTAGATAGAAAGCTAGAGCCCGTTTACAGTCAAGGGTATGCAGAGCCTGTTCCCCTGGATTGGAGTGGGGCCTGGGAAAGAAGATAGGTAGTATGATGGATTGATTAATGTGAAACTCCGAGACTACCTTAGGTAAGAACTTAGGGTGAGTGTGGAGTACCGCCCAGTCCTGCAGGAGTTTAGTGTAAGGCGGATAAG
This sequence comes from Rhinatrema bivittatum, assembly GCF_901001135.1. Taxonomy (NCBI): domain Eukaryota; kingdom Metazoa; phylum Chordata; class Amphibia; order Gymnophiona; family Rhinatrematidae; genus Rhinatrema; species Rhinatrema bivittatum. The sequence goes on from NC_042615.1 coordinate 408,891,603, forward strand.
GTAACTAGGGCCTGTAACTCACTAACCCTGCGAGCTGAAGTGATAGCCAAAAGGAAAATCACTTTCCATGTGAAATAGCAAATGTTGCTTACCTGATGTAACAGGTGTTCTCACAGGACAGCAGGATGTTAGTCCTCACAAATGGGTGACATCGAGGATGGAGCCCAATCACGGAAAACTTCTGTCAAAGTTTCTGGAACTTTGACTGGCCCCTACTGGGCATGCCCAGCATGGCACCAACCCTGCAGCCAGCAGGGGTCCCCCTTCAGTCTTGTTTCAAAGCTACAGGCAGTGCTGAAAAATAAAATAAGAAAACGAACCCAACACCGCGGGGCGGCAGGCGTATTTCGTGAGGACTAACATCCTGCTGTCCTGTGAGAACACCTGTTACATCAGGTAAGCAACATTTGCTTTCTCACAGGACAAGCAGGATGGTAGTCCTCACAAATGAGTGAGTACCGAGCTGAGGATGTCCGAACGTGCACCAAATGTACCCAACGGTGTGCAACAGGCACAAGAACTGGGGTGGAATTTGGTGGAGGACATCCGCACCCCACCGGGTAGGCGGAAGGGTGTTGGTACGTCAGGTTGGAAAAAGGTTACGCAAGACAGATTGGCCAAAGATGGAATCCTGTTTTCCGGCTTTGTCCAAGTAGTAGTGGGTTGCAAATGTATGGAGAGAGCTCCAGGTAGCAGCCCTGCAGATATCAGAAAGCGGCACCAATCGAAGGTGTGCTACTGAAGTCGCCATGGCCCTCACAGAGTGTGCTTTAACACGGTCTTGAAAAGGAATGCCTGCTTGCTGATAGCAAAAAGAGATGCAGTCCGCCAACCAGGAGGAAAGAGCCTGCTTACCCACAGGTTGCCCTAACTTGTTGGGATGGAAAGAGACGAATAATTGTGTGCTCCTTCTGTGGGCAACTGTACGGTCTAGATAGAAAGCTAGAGCTCGTTTACAGTCTAGGGTATGCAGAGTCTGTTCCCCGGAGTTGGAGTGGGGCCTGGGAAAGAAAATAGGTAGTATGATGGATTGATTAATATGAAACTCCGAAACTACCTTAGGTAAAAACTTAGGGAGAGTGCGGAGTACCGCCCGGTCCTGCAGGAGTTTAGTGTAAGGCGGATAGGTAACTAGGGCCTGTAACTCACTAACTCTGCGAGCAGAAGTGATAGCAAGAAGGAATAACACTTTCCACGTGAGATATTTAAGGTCACAGGAGTGAAGAGGTTCGAAAGGTGGTTTCATAAGCAGACCAAGATTAAGGTCCCAAGATGGGGCTGGAGGACGTAAAGGTAGCCTCATATGCAGCAAGCCTTTAAGAAAACGTGTTGCAAGGGGTTGTACTGAAATAAAGACATCCCCGAAACCGTTATGGAAGGCGGATACCGCACTGACATGCATTCTAATGGAAGAGGTCTTTAGACCTGATTCCGATAAATGCCAAAGATAGTCCAAGAATTTAGGGATTGGACAGGAAAAGGGATAAAGGGACTGAGAAGTGCACCATGATGTGTACCTTTTCCATTTATAGGAATAGGATTTTCTTGTGGAAGGCTTTCGTGAAGCGATCAGGACACGAGAAACTGAATCCGAAAGGTTAAGTGGTTGAAGGATTAACTTTTCAACATCCATGCCGTCAGGGACAAGGCTTGGAGGTTGAGATGGAGGAGGAATCCGTCGTTTTGAGTGATCAGATGCGGGTCCGTTCCCAAAGGAATGTACCTGCGGATGGAGAGTTCCTGGAGAATGGGAAACCACACTTGGCGTGGCCAGTGCGGTGCTATCAGGATCATGGTTCCCCTGTCCTGACGTAGCTTCACGAGAGTCTTCGAGAGAAGAGGAAGTGGAGGGAATGCATAAAGCAGATCGGTCGTGCACGTGAGGGAGAATGCATCTCTGGACCGAGAGTGCTGACTCCGAATGAAAGAGCAGTAATTGTCCACTTTGTGGTTCTGAGGGGACGCAAAGAGGTCTATGTGGGGATAACCCCATTGCTGGAAAAGAGAGGTCACTACCAGTGGGTTGAGCGACCACTCGTGTGGTTGGAAGACACAGCTCAGCTTGTCTGCAAAGACATTGTCCACCCCCAGTAAGTAGGTGGCCCTGAGGTACATGGAACGGGAGAGGGCTTCTGCCCAAATCTGCGCAGTTTCCTGACAGAGAAGGAAGGAGCCTGTGCCTCCCTGCTTGTTGATGTACCACATGGCCACCTGGTTGTCTGTCTGAATCAAGATTAAGTGATTTGATAGGCAATCTTGAAAAGCCCTGAGAGCGTATTGGATTGCTCGAAGCTCCAGGAAATTTATCTGGTGTTTGGCTTCCTCTGGAGACCAGGATCCTTGAGTTTGTAAACTGTTTACATGGGCTCCCCAGCCGACGTTGGAAGCGGTGGTGAGAATTATTTTAGGATCTGGTGGATGAAAGGGGAAGCCTTGTAGAAGTTTGGATTGATTTTTCCACCAGGCAAGAGACAGACGGAGTGCGTCGGTAATGCGGACAATGATCGACAGAGGCTGAGTGGCTTGAATCCATTGTGATTTCAGAGTCCATTGCATGACTCTCATGGCCAGACGGGCCATTGGAGTCACATAAACTGAAGACGCCATGTGTCCCAGCAGAATTAGGAATTGACGAGCTGATGCTGTGCGTTGAGACTGCAACTGGCAAGCTAGGGACACAAGGGTTTGGACTCGATGAGGAAGGAAGGCTTTTGCCTGTAAGGTGTCCAAGTCTGCCCCAATGAAAGATAAGGTTTGAGATGGGACTAAGTAGGATTTCTCGTAAATGACAAGAAATCCTAGAGAAATTAGAATTTGAATGGTTAGGGTCAGAGAGGACTGAGCGATTTGCTGGGTTGGGGCCCTGATTAACCAATCATCCAAGTAGGGGTTGACGTGCACACCTTCCTTCCTGAGAAACGCTGCAACCACCACGAGACATTTGGTGAAAACTCGTGGTGCGGATGCTAGGCCAAATGGGAACACTCGGTATTGATAGTGGTTTTGGCCTACTAGAAACCAGAGGTATTTGCGATGAGGCTGAGCTATCGCAATGTGGGTATAAGCGTCTTTTTGGTCTAGAGAGCAGAGCCAGTCCTCTCTTTGCAGCAGAGGGAGAAGCGAGCCCAGGGTTACCATCTTGAACTCCTCTCTGTGAAGGTACTTGTTGAGGGCCCGTAGGTCCAGGATTGGTCGAAGTCCTCCTGACTTTTTTGGGATCAGAAAGTACCTGGAATAGAACCCTAGTCCTTGTTGTAAGAGAGGAACGAGTTCTATAGCGTTTGACTGGAGGAGAAGGGAAACTTCCTGCTCTAGAAGAACAGAGTGGTTAGTAAGTCTCCAGGCTTGCAGAGGAGGAGAGTCCGAAGGAAGAGTTAGGAAGTTTAGGTGGTAACCCTGTGCAATTATCGCCAGCACCCAATGATCTGTGGTGATGAGATGCCATTTTTCTGTAAAGTGGCTTAATAGACCTACTGGTATGCTTGGTAGAGGGATTAGGCATCTGCTCTCTAAGTGGTAGTCAAAACCCCGACGCAGGTCCTGGCTGTGGAGCTGCTGCAGGCTTTTGTTTTCGAGGTTGGCGAGGCTGAGGTTTGTGATAAGGCCTCGTCGACCTGGATTTAGTTGATGGGGGATAGTACTTCCGTGGACGGAAGTACTATTTTAGTTTCCTTCTTAAATGGTTGTTTAGAAGGGAAATCAGAAGGAATCGATGAGAGCTGTTTAAGGGTCTCATGATGGTCCTTTAATTCAGCAACTATTTGCTGAATTTGCTCACCAAACAAATTATCCCCTAAACAGGGCAGGTCAGAGAGCCTGTCCTGAACTTCTGGGCGAAGGTCAGAAGACTTAAGCCAAGCCCAGCGTCTTGCTGAGATGGCCGTAGCAGACACCCTAGTAGAAGCATCAAAGATATCATAAGCTGTTCTTATCTCATGCTCCCGGCTTCAAACCCCTTAGTTACCAGGGCTTGAAGTTGTTGTTGGAATTGTTCTGGTAGGGTATCTGAAAATTCCTGTATCTGCTTGAAAATGACCCTATTGTATTGGGTCATGTACAACTGATAAGAAGCTATCCTGGAAATGAGCATGGCCCCTTGGTATACTCTTCTGCCTATACTATCTAGGAACTTATTTTCCTTAGTAGGAGATATAGAGGAGTATGGCTTCATCCTTTTAGATTTCTTTTGAGCTGACTCTACCACTACAGAATGGTGGTTTAGCTGAGGTTTTTGAAAGCCAGGTGCTGACTGTACAAGGTAAGTAGAGTCAGCTTTTTTGTTTACTGGAGCAACAGATCCAGGAGTTTCCCAATTCTTCTTTAGAAGGTCCAGAAAAACCTGATGAATTGGAATGGAAGTGATGACTTTAGGGGCATCCAGAAATGGGAGTAGCTCCATCATCTGGTGCCTGTCATCTTGCTCCGACTGAAGCTGAAAGGGAACCAATTCCGACATTTCCTTCACAAAAATGATGAAAGAGAGATCCTCTGGGGGAGAACACTTTCTACTTTCAGCAGGAGATGGTGGTGAAGGTAAATCATTGGTGTCTGTGGAGGTATCATCACCCCAGGTGTCATAAGGATCAGGTAGCTGACCTGTAGAACCACAAGGGAGTTGGATACCCGAAGGTTTCGGTTGAGGCTCCGAGAAACTCGAAGGAATCACCGGGGGCATCGAGAATACCTTCGGAGGCATCGGTGCAGGCATCGAAGGCATCGGTGGAGCTGATGTGCGTATCGCCCCCGAGGAATGTATCGGTGGCGAGGGACGACACGGCATCGGTGGAACAACTCCCGAAGGAGGAATTCGATACGGTGTTTCTCCACCAGATGAGATTGCCATCGGGGAGTGCACCGGTGCTGTCGGTGACCCAGGTATCATCGGTGGAAGGGCGGTCATGAGCGCTTCCATCCGGGCAAGCAGCGGTGCCAGATCTGCTGGAATCGGGTCTGTGACTGGTTCCACTCTCGGTGCCGGAATCGGTGCCGAAGGAATCTGGAACCGTTGCATCGCCTTGTCGATGGCCTCCTGGACCAGCCGGTCCATTTCTTCCCGGAGACCTGGGGTAACAAGACCCGGCTCCGCGGAAGAGGGAGGCTGAGGCTGAGCCGGAGGGACCACCGTCACCGGTGGAATCGCGGCTCCAAAACCCTGATTGGGTGAGGATTGCCTCGGTGTCTCAGAGACAGAAGTGGACAGTGCTGCTTCTGATCGAGATTTCTTCAGTGGAGGCTCGGACGGTACCGAGGTCGATGACATTGATTCCTCGACGGTCCGAGACTTGCGATGTCGATGGCGATGCTTCTCCCTCCGATCCCCTCGATCATCGGGGGAAGGGACGGGAGTCGATGGCCGTGGATACATCGATGGCAGACGGTCACCGGGAGGTTGTCAACAATGGTGTGACTTCGACGGTGCCAGTTCCGAGGACGTCGTTGCGATGGACGATGTCGGAATGTGAGCATGGAAAAGGAGTCCCATCTTCTCCATTCTGGCTTTGCGACCTTTTGGTATCATAAGGGCACATTTGGTGCAAGTCAGGACATCATGCTCACTGCCTAAACACATTACACAGACTCTATGGGGGTCTGTGATGGACATGGTGCGCGAACAGTCTGGGCACCGACGGAACCCCAACACCATGGCCACTGACCAAAAATTTAGCCATGGGACGGTCAACTGCCAGCAGGCCGCGAGGGCAAAACTCGACGGTAATTGACGGAAAAACGGCAAAAAATTTACCGAAGTACCGCAGGCTAAACTGAGATAGAGGGGGACCCCTTTGGGGCGAATTTAACTTCAAAGAAGTCCGTAAATTCCTGTCAGGAATGTGGTAAGAGCTCCTTAACCGTGTGGCTACTGCTGCGCGGAAAAAAGAAGACTGAAGGGGGACCCCTGCTGGCTGCAGGGTTGGTGCCGTGCTGGGCATGCCCAGTAGGGCCAGTCAAAGTTCCAGAAACTTTGACAGACGTTTTCCGTGATTGGGCTCCATCCTCGATGTCACCCATTTGTGAGGACTACCATCTTGCATGTCCTGTGAGAAATTTTAGGTCACAGGAGTGAAGAGGTTCGAATGGTGGTTTCATGAGCCGACCGACAACCAGATTAAGGTTCCAAGAAGGGGCCGGAGAACGTAAAGGTGGCTTGACATGGAGCAAGCCTTTCAGAAAATGTGTTACGAGGGGTTGTACCGATATAGGGACATCCCCGACACCTTTATGGAAGGCGGCTACCGCACTGACATGCATTCTGATTGAAGAGGTCTTTAGACCTGACTCCGATAAATGCCAGAGATAGTCCAAAAACCTTGGGATTGGACAGGAAAAGGGATCAAGGTATTGCGAAGAGCATCATGATGCTTTTCCATTTATAGGAATATGATTTTCTCATGGATGGCTTCCGTGAAGCAATCAGGACACGAGAAACTGAATCTGAAAGGTTCAGTGGTTGAAGGATTTCAACATCCATGCTGTCCGAGAAAGGCCGGAAGATTGGGATGGCGTAGACAACCGTTGTTCAGAGTGATCAGATGCGGGTCTGTTACCAAGGGAATGTGCCTGCGGATGGAAAGATCCTGTAGTATGGTAAACCACACTTGGTGTGGCCAATGAGGTGCTATCAGGATCAGGGTTCCCTTGTCCTGACGGCGCTTCATGAGAGTCTTCGAGAGAAGAGGAAGTGGGGGGAATGCATAAAGCAGACTGGTTGCCCACAAGAGGGAGAATGCATCTCTGGGCTGAGAGTGTTTGCTGCGAATGAGGGAGCAGTAATTGTCCACTTTGTGGTTCTGAGGGGATGCAAAGAGGTCTGTCTGGGGATAACCCCATTGTTGGAAGATGAAGGTCACTCCCGAGGGGTTGAGAGACCACTCGTGCGGTTGGAAGACACGACTCAGCTTGTCTGCCAAGACATTGTGCACTCCCGGCAAGTAGGTGGCCCTGAGGTACATCGTGTGGGAGAGTGCTTCCGCCCAAATCTGTGCAGCTTCCTGACACAGAAGGAAGGAGCCTGTGCCTCCCTGCTTGTTGATGTACCACATGGCCACCTGGTTGTCCGTCTGAATCAGGATGACATGATTTGATAGGCAATCCTGAAAAGCTCTGAGAGCATATCGAATTGCTCGAAGCTCCAGGAAATTCATCTGGTGTTTGGCTTCCTCTGGAGACCAAGATCCTTGTGACTGCAGATCGTTCACATGGGCTCCCCACCCGAGGTTGGAAGCGTCGGTGGTGAGAATGATGTGAGGATCTGGTAGTTGAAAGGGCAGTCCCTGGAGGAGACTGTTCTGATATTTCCACCAGGCGAGAGACAGACGGAGTGAGTCAGTGATGTGGATAATAAGAACATAAGAAAATGCCATACTGGGTCAGACCAAGGGTCCATCAAGCCCAGCATCCTGTTTCCAACAGTGGCCAATCCAGGCCATAAGAACCTGGCAAGTACCCAAAAACTAAGTCTATTCCATGTTACCATTGCTAATGGCAGTGGCTATTCTCTAAGTGAACTTAATAGCAGGTAACCACCGCTATACTAACTGCACTAACCACATCCTCTGGCAACAAATTACAGAGTTTAATTGTGCGTTGAGTAAAAAAGAACTTTCTCCGATTAGTTTTAAATGTGCCCCATGCTAACTTCATGGAGTGCCCCCTAGTCCTTCTACTATCCGAAAGAGTAAATAACCGATTCACATCTACCCGTTCTAGACCTCTCATAATTTTAAACATCTCTATCATATCCCCCCTCAGCCGTCTCTCCTCCAAGCTGAAAGGTCCTAACCGCTTTAGTCTTTCCTCATAGGGGAGCTATTCCATTCCCCTTATGATTTTGGTAGCCCTTCTCTGTACCTTTTCCATCGCAATTATATCTTTTTTGAGATGCGGCGACCAGAATTGTACACAGTATTAAAGGTGCGTTCTCACCATGGAGCGATACAGAGGCATTATGACATTTTCCGTTTTATTCACCATTCCCTTTCTAAAAATTCCCAACATTATGTTTGCTTTTTTGACTGCCGCAGCACACTGAACCGACGATCTCAATGTGTTATCCACTATGACGCCTAGATCTCTTTCTTGGGTTGTAGCACCTAATATGGAACCCAACATTGTGTAATTATAGCATGGGTTATTTTCCCCTATATGCATCACCTTGCACTTATCCACATTAAATTTCATCTGCCATTTGGATGCCCAATTTTCCAGTCTCACAAGGTCTTCCTGCAATTTATCACAATCTGCTTGTGATTTAACTACTCTGAACAATTTTGTGTCATCTGCAAATTTGATTATCTCACTCGTCGTATTTCTTTCCAGATCATTTATAAATATATTGAAAAGTAAGGGTCCCAATACAGATCTCTGAGGCCCTCCACTGTCCACTCCCTTCATCTGAGAAAATTGTCCATTTAATCCTACTCTCTGTTTCCTGTCTTTTAGCCAGTTTGCAATCCACGAAAGGATATCGCCACATATCTTCTTAGACGGGACCAGACGTCTCAACCATCTTGAAAAGGTAATCCTCCATTTGTTTCCTTTTCAAGATGGTTGAGACGTCTGGTCCCGTCTAAGAAGATATGTGGCTCTTGTTAGAATTATTACTATACGCCCCTGAGGAAGCTTACCCAGCGAAACACCGGCCAGTGTAGGGCTTTCCTACTAACTACATATGAAAGAGTCATTTTTGTTCATATGAATGGAGGACTGTTTTAATTTGAAAAAAGAAGAAAAAATATTGTGTTGCATTAAAATAATGATGAAGTTGGATGATAGATAAGACCGGTTAGTGTCTACTTGAAAGTGACACATAATGTCAAGGCTTGCTGACACCTTCATAGGCTATTAATTGAAGTGTTGTATTTTGGGTTCCACATTTTTGGTGATCTGGTATTTGAAGTCTCCCATTATTACTGCACTACCAATTTGGTTAGCTTCCCTAATTTCTCTTACCATTTCACTGTCCGTCTCACCATCTTGACCAGGTGGATGGTAGTATACCCCTATCACTATTGTCTTCCCCGACACACAAGGGATTTCTACCCATAAAGATTCAATTTTGTATTTGGTCTCATGCAGGATGTTTATCCTGTTGGACTCTATGCCATCACGGACATAAAGCGCCAAACCTCCTCCCGGGTGCTCCTCTCTGTCATTGCGATATAATTTGTACCCCGGTATAGCACTGTCCCATTGGTTATCCTCTTTCCACCATGTCTCTGAGATGCCAATTAAGTCTATGTCATCATTCACTGCTATATATTCTAATTCTCCCATTTTACTTCTTAGACTTCTGGCATTAGCATACAAACATTTCAAAGTTTGTTTTTTGTTTGTATTTTCATTCTGCTTTTTAATTGATAGGGATAAGTTAGAATTTTTTAGCTCAGTGGGACATCAAACCCAATCAATATCCAGGATAATTGGCCTCATTATTATGGAGAAAGAAGCCCAGCAACAAGATGAGTACTACTGAGACTTTTGCATTGAGTGCAACATGTACAGTTATTTCCCAGTTGGGGAGAGGTCACATTTGTGCACCGGTATAAAAAGCTAGAGGCCCTCAGAGAATGAATACAAACCCTGGAAACCAGAATAGCAGATCTAAAGGAGGTTAATGAGGTTAAGAGAAATATCAATGAGGTCATCAGGATCATTGTAGAACAGTACCACCTCCACTCTGGCAGCTTTAGTGCAGATATGGAGGAGCAAGATCACAGTTTAGGAGCGCATCAGCCTTGCACAGTGGGAAGATCTCTTATAAAAAGGACCAACTATACAAGAGACACATTATCCTCTTGCACCAAAGATAAGTCTTCTGTGGGAGGGTCTCAGGAGGGTAAAGCTAAGACCATAGTGGTCACTGGCAATTCTATTATCAGGAACATAGATAGTTGGGTGACTGGTAGTCATGAAGACTGCATGATGACTTGCCTATCCGGTGCAAGGGTTGCAGTTCTATCACAAGGCCTAGATAGAATTTTAGGAAATGCTGGGTAAGATTCCATTGTGGTATATGTTGGTACCAACAATATAGGGAAGCAAGGTTAAGGGATTCTGAAGACAAATGTAGGGTCTTAGAAAGGAAATTGAAATCTAGTACCTGAAGAATAGTATTCTCCAAAATGCTATCTGTTCCACGTGCAGGCCCATAGCAACAAGCAGAGCTCTTGAGTCTCAATGTGAGGATGAGATACTGGTGAAGGAAGGAGGGATTTGGATTAATAAGAAACTGGGGAACATTCTGGGAAAAGAGGAGCTTATTCCATGATGGCCTCTACTTTAACAGAGCTAGAGCCAAGCTGATGGCACTAAAATTAAAAAAATGAAATAGGGCAGTCTTTAAACTAAATTATGGGAGAAAGCCAACAGTTACTCAAGAGAGCATGGTTCAGAGTCGTGTGCCTACAGGTGTTATGGATCCTCCATAAATAATAGGATTCCCTGAATCAGAGGATGAAAGGCATTTAAATAAAGTATTAGTTTCCAGGAACAATTCTGGGTTGCCTGAAGATAAAATTATAGAAAAAAATGCAAAGGACAGTGAGGGTAAGATCATGAAAAACTGGGACATGTTGAATTGTCTTTATTCCAGTGTAAAAAGCCAGAATAATAAAATTGGTGAACTGGAGTGTAAGGTGACAAAAGAGAAATAATAGGCATCATGAAAACCTAGTAGAAAGATAACCAATGGGATACAGCAATACCAAGATAGAAGACATAAGAACACAAAAACATAAAAGCATAAGATTTGCCATACTGAGACATCAAGCCATCAATCCCAGTATCGTTTCCAATAGTGGCCAACATAAGTCACAAGTACCTGGCAGGATAGATTCTATGCTGCTTACCCAAGGGATAAGCAATGGATTTCCCCAAGTCCACCTTAATAATGGTTAAAGGACTTTTCTTCAGGTTTTGTTCCAAACCTTTTTTAAGCTACACTAACAGCTTTTACCATATCCAACAGCAATTAATTCCAGAGCTTAATTATGTGCTGAGTGAAAAAAATTTTTTTCCTATTTGTTTTAAATGTACTAACTAGTAATTTCATTGAGTGTCCCTTAAGTCTTTGAACTTTTTGAAAGAGTAAACAACCAATTTGTTTTTGCCTATTCCACCCCACTCATTATTTCACAGACCTCAGTCATATCTCTACTCAAACATCTCTTCTCCAAGATGAAGAACCCTAAATTTTTTAGTATTTTCTCATAAGGGAATCATTCCTTCCCCTTTATCATTTTGGTTGACCTTCTCTATACATTTTCTAATTCTGCTATATCTTTTTTGAGATTCTATGCCCATAAATGCATACAATACTCAAGGTGTTATCGCACCATAGAGCGATACAGAGGCATTATAATATTCTCTATTTTTTTCTATATTCTTTCCCTAATAATTCCTAGCACTCTGTTTGCTTTCTTGGTTGCCACTGCATACTGAACAGAGATTTTAACATATTATCCACAATGCCTTGTCAGAAGCGATTGACCAAAGGGTAGGATAGCTTTCTACATCAGGAGTGGTCTACAGTCAAGTAAAATTAAACTTCAGAAGATACAGGCTAAAATCTTGAATCCCTGTGGACAAGTGCCAAGACAGAATAGGGGAAATTTAGTAGCGGGGATACTCTAGACCAGCAGGGAAAATAGATGAGGGAATGCATACAAAGGTCAAGCAAAGTAGGAGACATAACAATAATAATAATAATAATAATAATAGAGGGGCTTTTATTACCCCACCATTGATTGGGTGAGTATCTCCTTTAATCACTCAAGAGAAGTGAAATTTCTAGATACTATAACTTGCTACTTCTTGAAGAAGTTGGTCAGGAAGTACATGACACAAAGTGCTACCCTAGTCTTGGTCCTCAGTGGAATGCAGGACCTTGTGAAGGGGGTAACAGTGGTGGAATCACTGGGCAACAGTGACCACAACATGATCGATATTGATATACATATTGGAATAGAAGTCCAGAGAAAAATTACAGCAGTTTGCCAGAATTTCAAAATGAGGGATTATGAAAGATTGAGGAAACTGTTTAGAAGGAAATGAAAGGGCGCCAATAGAAAAGTTCAAGGTGTGCATGAGGCATGGAATAATTTTAAAAACACCATATTTGAAGTCCAGCTAAAGTGTATCCCACATATCAAAAAAATGAGGAAAAAGACCAAGTGGGTAAATAAATGAAAATTGGTTTTTACCTGCTAATTTTTGTTCCTGTAATATAACAGATCAGTCCAGAAAAGTGAGTTGTGTATCCCTACCAGCAGGTGGAGTCAGAGAACAATTAGAACTTTGGGCACTGCTACATAAGCCCATGCTAACAGAACTAAATAATGAAGGGTAGCACCCAACCAAATTTCTGGACTAACACTTCGTCGCTGGCAAAAACCAGAATGAACAACTGCTAAAAACTGTTCCATGAATCAAGTATGCAAAAGAGGAGCTTCAATAATAAAAAACTTAAGCAGGTTCTGACCCAGACAGTCTTTCGGTATCTGAAGAAAGGGGTGGGCCTCTGGACTGATCTGTGGTATTACAGGAATGAAAATTAGCAGGTAAGAACCAATTTTCATTTCCTGAAAATACCCAGATCAGTCCAGAAAAGTGGGATGTACCAAAGCCACCCTACACTGGGCGGGAACCTGAAAGACCCGCACGAAGCACACTTTCCCCGAAGGACGGTTCATCAGAAGCCTTAACGTCCAATCGGTAATGTTTCATAAAAGTGTGAATAGATGACCACACCACCGTCCTACAGATCTCCTGAGGTGACAGTAGCTGACACTATGCCCAGGAGGTAGCCTGAACCCTAGTGGAATGAGCTCTGAGACCCAAAGACACCTGACGCCCTCGGGCTATGTATGCTGCACAAATGGCTTCCTTAATCCACCGAGATATGGTCACCTTTGACGCTTTGTCCCCCTTCTTTGGGCCACCAAAGAGAACGAACAAAAGATCAGAATGTCTGAAGTCATTGATAACCTCCAAATAACGCAATAAGGCGCGCCGCACATCCAAAAGATGAAGGTCTCTGCTCTGAGAAGACTCCCGGGACTAGTTAAGGAACCCCGGAAGCTCCACGGTTTGATTGACGTGAAAGGCTGAAACCACCTTAGGGACAAAGGACGGAACCGTACGTAATGATATCCGATCGTCGTAAATCCAAAGAAAAGGATCCCAACAAGACAGAGCCTGCAACTCTGGGATCCGACGGGCCGAGCAAATGGCCACAAAAACACCGTTTTCAAAGTCAGATCTTTCAGGGAAACTCCACGAAGAGGCTCGAAAGGAACGCCACATAGAACTTGCAGGACTAAATTCAAAGTCCAAAACGGAAACACCGAATGGATAGTAGGGTGCAAATGTTTGACCCCTTAAGAAATCGAGCAATATCCGGATGCGCTGCCAGCGAACAGCCGCCAAAGTTTCCCCACAAGGCACCTAGAGCTGCAACTTGTACACGAAGGGAATTCAACGCCAAGCCCTTAACGAGGCCCTGTTGCAGAAAGTCAAGCACCTGAGGAAAATGCACCGCTAAAAGGTTGCAGTAACGCTGATGACACCACGTCTCAAAAAGCTTCCAAACTCTCACATAGGCCATAGAGGGGGCAGGATGTCTTACCTGAAGGAGAGTGGAAATGACTTGTTCTGAATAACCCCTCAAGCGTAAACATCGCCTCTCAAAAGCCAAGCCACGAGAGAGAAGCGATCCTCCCGATCCGAAAATATGGGCCCCTGATGGAGCAGATGCGTTAGATCAGGGGTCCCCAACCACCGGTACGCGGACCGGGACCGGGCCGTGGGAGTTTTATGCCGGTTCACGGCGCCGCCAAGCACCGGCAGGTGTGTCGCGCGCTCCCGGTCTCTCCCGCTGCCGCCGGGCTGTCAGCACGTTCAAGCCCAGTGGGAACGGCAGCGGTGCTAGAAGAAGCTGTGGCACCCGCGGCTGGCCTTTTCTTCTTCCCGCGCCTGCCCCCCCTCCCGTGACCCGGAACAGGAAGTGATACACGGAGCGGTGCGCGGGAAAGAGAAAGAGCCGGGCCGCGTGATAAAGTAGCAGCAGCGGCTGCAGCGTCAGTCCCCGAGCAATAGAATCAGCCGGTAAACGAGAAAGAAGACAGCAGCAGGAGCCTCCCGCGGCCCATGGGATTCTTCTTTCTTGGCCTGTGGGGGCTGCTGCAGCTCCCATTTGTGCTCCGGGGGGGGGGGGGGGGGGTGGAGAAGAGAAAGTGAGTGGGAGAAAGAGAGAGAAGCAGCCAGCCAGCCAGCCTGTGTGTGATTGACTGGTCAGAGCTGATGTGTGTGTGTATGTGAGAGACAATGAAAGTGATTGCTCAGGGAGATGACTGATGTGTATGTGAGAGTGTGAGACATTAGTCAGGGAGGTGACTGATGTGTGTGTGTGAGAGAGAGAAAAAGCATGGAAGTGAGAAGTCTGGGTATGTGGGAAAGCATGGGCGTAAGAAGCCTGGTGTTGTGGGGGTGAAAGAAAGCATGGGAGTGAGAAACCTGGGTGAGTGTGCATGCATGAGAGAGAGAGACTGCTTGGTAAGGTGACAGTGTGTGAGAGAAAAAGACTGGTGTGTGTGAATGTGAGAGAATGTGATTCAGGGAATGAGAAGCCTGTGCACGTGGAGAGTGAGCATGGAAATGAGAGAGACTGGTGTGTGTGTAACAGAGAGAAAGTGATTATGGGAATGAGAAGCCTGTGCATGTGAAGAGAGTGAGCATGAGAGTGAGAAACCTGGGTGTGTGTGAGACACAGCATGGGAGGGAGAAGCCTGTATATCTGAAAGAGAACATGGAAGTGGGAAGCCTGTGTGTGTGTGTATATGCATGAGCGAGATCAGGTGACTGGTGTGTGTGTGTGTGTGTGAGAGAGAGAGAAATAAAGTGATTATGGGAATGAGAAGCCTGTGCATGTGAAGAGTGAGCATGGGAGTGAGAAACCTGGGTGTGTGTGAGACACATCATGGGAGGGAGAAGCCTGTATATCTGAAAGAGAACATGGGAGTGAGAGACTGGTGAGTGTGTGTGAGAGAGAAAGAAAGTGATTATGGGAATGAGAAGCCTGTGCATGTGGAGAGAACAAGCATGGGAGTGAGAGACTGGTGAGTGAGTGTGTGTGTGTGTGTGTGTGTGTGGGTGTGAGTGTGTGTGAGAGAGAGAGAGACAGAGAAAGTGATTATGAGAGTGAGAAGCCCATATATGTAAGTAGAACACGGGAGTGGGAAGCCTGTGTGTGTGTGTGTGTATGGCATGAGAGAAACTGTTCAGGAAGGTGACTGGTGTGTGTGTGCCAAAGACTGTTTGGGAGATGATTGCTGTGTGAGAGACAGAAACTGGTCATGGGGGCAAGACTGGTATGGTGTGTGTGTGAGAGACATGGGCACTAAGGAAGAGGACCATAAGTATAGAGCTTAGCTTCTACTACTGCTTCTGGTGTGTGCCACGGCCTGCAGGGAAGGGGAATAGGAGAGCTGCTGGAGGGGGTAAGTAAAGGTGGCTTTTTAAGTTTATTTTTCTTGACTGCCATTTTAATTGTGTGATGTCTGCTTTTTTGAAATATTTTATTGGTGTTTGGAGAATGTTTAATAGTTTTTATGAGTTTTTAATTGTTGGATGTTATTCTGTTCATAGCTGTTTTGAAACATTTATTCTGCGTATTAGTATAGTTTTACAATTATTTCTGTGTGGGGATCTATAGCTGCTTGCTAGTTCTGTTTTCCTAATAAGAGGTGTATTGGTTTTTAGGACCTGATTTAATATTTGTAGTGTTGCCTTTTCATAGATAGGGTTGCTCCTGTTTGAGTGTATTCCATAATACAGGTGTAACTGTGTGTGGATTAGTTTATGTGCATTACTACAGATCCTGGGAGTATGTTAGGTTGGTTCTGTGTCTGTTACCGAGATGAGATATTTTGCTAGCATGTAAGCGTTTGTATCGGTCTTATTTGTTGTGTTTTCTCAGAGGACATGCATTGGTGGTAAACTGCTGTCTTTTCATAAGTAGGGCTATTGAGCCTGGAAGTAGAAGGAGTTTGAGTTGCTGTTACTGAGATGTCACCAGAACCAGAATATTCTTTTTGTAGGGTGAGTTGTATGGGGAATGTCATAATTCTGCTTTACATCCATTATTGTGGGTCAGGGGGGTTCCTGTGGATACAAACTGTACTTTTACATCTAGCCCCGTGACGATCATGGGTTAGTGTGCCATGCATGTGAGAACCTATGGTGAGTTGAGTCACATTCACATTATAAATGTCATAATTAAATGATAAGTGTGTACTAAAATCCAACCCCCTCCTTAACCCCATATGACCAAAGCCCCGCCCCTACCCCACCTCCACACCGCCCTGCCGGGCCATGGAAAAATGGTCTTGCTTGAAGCCGGTCCCTGGTGCAAAAAAGGTTGGGGACCACTGCGTTAGATGAGCCAGCTGAAGTGGACCCTCTAGAGCCAAGCGTACCAGACCTGCGAACCACAGACGACGTGGCCACTCCGGCGCCACCAGAATCACCCTTCCCGGGTGCCGCTCTATGTGACAGAGAAGCCGACCTATGAGGGGCCAGGGCGGGAAGGCATACAGCAAAATCCCTGTGGGCCAAGGACACACGAGAGGATATATGCCCACTGAGCCCTGTTCTCGGCGATGGCTGAAAAAACAAACTGTTTTCGCGTTCGCCTGCGTTGCCATCAGATCCAGCTGAGGAGTTCCCCATCTGGCGCAAATGAGATTCCATGCCTCGAGAGATAGTTCACATTCCCCTGGGTCTAGTTGCTGACAGCTGAGATAATCGGCTTGCACATTCTCTACTCTCGCGACATGGAATGCGGCAATGCCCTCGAGATGGCGCTCCGCCCAGGTGAACAGAAGACGTGCCTCCAGTGCTATGGCGTACAACCCTGGTCTCGAGCTGGTTTATGGACTAGAATCTTTCCATCGCCGACCAGAGCCCTTGGGCGGACCTGTCTGCACACACCGGCCCCAACCTGAGAGGCTGGCATCGGTGGAGATTATTAGCCAATTTGGAATGTCCATATCCACCCCCCATTCCAGATTGTCCAATGACAGCCACCATGACAGACTGGCTCTGGATTCCAGAAGTAGAGGCATTGATAGATGGAATTTCTCCGACACCAGGCTCCAGCGAGACAAAAGTGCATGCTGTAAAGGTCTTAAGTGAGCAAATGCCCAAGGAACCAAGTCCAAGGTTGAAGCCATGAAGCCCAGGACCTGAAGATGTATTTGTTCCTGCAACTTCCCTATTCGGTCCGCCGCTAAAAACACTTTGCCCAGCAAGGTATCGAATTGTGCTCCGAGATAAATCAACTTCTGAGTGGGTTCCAAGTGACTCTTCTGCCCATTGATTACCAAACCTAGGGATTGCAATGTGAACATCACCATGTGCACTGATCTCTCGCAGTCCTCCCGAGACTTCACACGAATCAACCAGATGTCCAGGTACGGGTGGACCAAGATTCCCTCCTGCCAAAAGAAGGCACGTGCGAGGAGATGTTGCGAGACCAAATGGGAGGGCTCAAAATTGGAAGTGTTGTCCCAAGATCTTGAACTGCAGAAACCTCTGATGATTCAACCAGATCGGAATGTGTAAATATGCCTCCATGAGGTCCAGAGAAGCAAGAAACTCCCCTTTTCGAACCGCGGCCATCACTGTCCTCAGGGTTTCCATACGAAAGCGAGGAACCCGAAGGCAACGGTTCACCTTCTGCAGATCAAGGATGGGCCGAAACGTGCCCTCCTTCTTGGGTACCACAAAGTATATGGAGTACCAACCTCATCCCTGTTGAGCCTCCAGAACTGGGACAATAGCTTTGAGCTAGAGAAGTCGTTGTCGAGTCACCCTGACCGCCTCTCGCTTGATACTTGAGGCCACTTGGGACTCCACAAAAACTTCCCGGACCGGGAGCGAGAACTCCAGTGCATACCCGTCTTTGATCACTTCTAAGACCCAGCGGTCTGATGTAATTCTTGCCCATTCCATGTAAAAGTTGGATAATCTGCCTCCGACAGGTTTGACGATGGAATGGGTGCTCGTGGCTTCATTGGGGGGTTTTATTACTTCCTGCACCAGGATGTCCTGAATTTCTTCCGGGCCAGCGACTCCCTCGAAAGGACTGCTGGCGCCCCAAAGCAGGTTTAGAAGCAGGAGGTGCGGAGTATCTACCCACTCTGAAGTGGCGAGAGTCCCGAAACCTAGCTCGAGGCAGGAAGACTTTCTTAGAAGATATTTTATCTTCCGGCAACCGATTGCCCTTGGTTTCGGCAAGCAGCTTTACTAGCTGATCCAGATCCTCCCCAAACAGGAGCTTGCCCTTAAAGGGTAGATTACAAAGCTGGGACTTGGAGGACAAATCCACTGCCCAATTTCGCAGCCAGAGGAGACGCCGAGGTCCTCACCAGATCATACAAAGCATTTGCAACATAAGTGATGCCTGCTTGTAGGCGAGCAGACTGCAGAGCCCCACTGTGGCCGTACTAGCCCCGGCAGCCGACTCCTGGACCCAACACAGACAGGCCCTCTGCATGAGGCTAACGCAAACCACGGCCCGAAGGCTTAATGCGGCAACCTCGAATGCTCACTTCAACTGGTTCTCCAGCTTGCGGTCCCGCATATCCTTAAGGGCAGCCGACCCGGCAACCGGGATAGTGGTCTTTTTCGTGACTGCCGAGACCACAGCGTCCACCTTTGGAATCTTCAGTAAATCCAAAACATCAAATGATAACGGATACAGCTCTGCCCACCTTGAAGCTGGAATCTCCCACTCCCGGGTCACTAGTTTGTGAACCTTCTTAGGCAGAGGAAAAGATGTTGTGGGACCCCTAATGCCATTGAAGACTGGATTGATGCCCTCATTGTCAGACTCTTCTTGAGAAATAGGACCTGGGGAATAAGGGGTCTTAACTCATCCCGCTTGAACCAACGCACCACGCTGGGGTCATCCCCCTCCACAGCAGGGTCATTGGGCTCATCCGGATCAGTATCCACATCAGCTGGATCCGGCCACGGATCCGAGTCTGCCGCAACTACTACCCCAGAAGACGGCGTCGCCCCAGACCCCGGGATCGGATCTCACGTACCCTGGAGAGAATCCCCTGTGGGGTGAACCTGATCAGAGAGGTGCTGACGAGGGTCCGTACCCCGACCTCTTTTCTCAGGTGGGTCCAAACCTGCACCCAGGAGACCGGGCCGCTTTACCGCCAAGAGTTTCCTTGCCAGGAAAGCCTGGTGCATAAGGAGGACAAATTCTGAGGGAAACCCCTCCGGGTTCCCATCCCCCACTGCAGACTCGGCTGGGGTGATATCATCAGTTCCCCCAGTGAGGACATCCTTCACTGGGGCTAGAACAGGTGGAGAATCCTCTTCTCATGAAGCCGAAGGCGAGACAGACGTTCCCTCCCCGAGGGAGGAGGCAAGAAGCCTAGAACAGCCCTCTAACCCCGGGGAACACGCTGCACATAAGGAGGCCACATCTAACGCCTGGCCGCGTGACCCACATGCGCGGCAGGCCTGCGATTCTGTTTTCATGCTGCGGGCTAAGAGACAACCAGCTGAGGAGAAAAAAATGCGTGCAGCCATACCACGGGAAAGGAGCCTGTCTATAGTGAAACTGCAAGGCCCCCAGCAGGGAAGCGGCGAGTAAACGAGGCACACAGATAAAGAAAATGTTGCTTACCTGTAACAGATGTTCTCAGAGGACAGCAGGATGTTAGTCTTCACATATGGGTGACATCACAGGATGGAGCCCAATCATGGAACACTTTTGTCAAAGTTTCTAGAACTTTGACTGGAATCTACTGGGCATGCCCAGCATGGCACTAAACCTGCAGCCAGCAGGGGTCCCCCTTCAGTCCTGTTTATAGCTATAGGAAAAGCCAAAAACAAAATAAGAAAACGTAACGAACCCAACACCGCGGGGTGGCGGGCGGGTTTCGTGATGACTAACATCCTGCTGTCCTGTGAGAACACCTGTTACAGGTAAGCAACATTTGCTTTCTCACAGGACAAGCAGGATGGTAGTCCTCACATATGGGTGAGTACCGAACTGAGGATGTCCGAGTATGCACCAAATGTACCGAAAGACGTGCAACAGGCACAACTGGGGTGGAAATTGGTAGAGGGCATCCTGAACCCTAACGGGCAGGCGGAAGGGTGTTGGTACATCAAGTTGCAAAAAGGTTGCGCAGACAGATTGGCCGAAGATGGAATCTTGTCTTCCAGCCTTATCCAAACAATAATGGGCTGTAAAGGTATGGAGAAAACTCCAGGTAGCAGCCCTACAAATATCAGGAAGTAGCACCGAGCGTAGGTGCGCTACTGAAGTTGCCATGGCCCTCACAGAGTGTGCTTTAACACGGTCTTGAAGTGGAATGCCTGCTTGCTGATAGCAAAAAGATATGCAGTCCGCTAACCAGGAGGAGAGAGTCTGCTTACCCACAGGTTGCCCTAATGTGATGGAATGGAAAGAGACAAACAATTGAGTGCTTTTCCTGTGGGCAGCTGTACGGTCTAGATAGAACGCTAGAGCCCGTTTACAGTCAAGGTTATGCAGAGCCTGTTCTCCTGGATTGGAATGGGCCTGGGAAGCAAGGTAGGTAGTATAATGGATTGATTAAGATGAAACTCTGATACTACCTTTGGCAAGAACTTAGGGTGAGTGCGGAGTACCGCCTGGTCGTGCAGACGTTTAGTGTAATGCGGATAGGTAACTAGGGCCTGTAACAGCGAGCGGATGTGATTGCCAAAAGAAAAATCACTTTCCAGGTGAGATAACGTAGATCACAGGATTGGAGAGGCTCGAATGATTGTTTCATGAGCCGACCCAAAACCAGATTGAGGTCCCAAGAAGGGGCCAGAGGGCGCAGAGGTGTTGATGCCGATATTTCTCTGTACAATCCCTCGATCCTGAGGGGGAGTAGAGGTTGTCGATGGCCGGGAAATCGTCCATGCTGGACAGTCACCGGCTGGTGCCCAATGCTGGCGCGAAGTGGACGGCGTCGGTTCGGACAACGTCGATGCAATAGACGGCGTCGGAGTTTGGAAACGAAAGATAAGTTCAATTTTCTCCATTCTGGCTTTGCGACCTTTTGGTGTCATTAAGACACATTTGGTGGAGAGGAAGTGAAGTCACCGAACGGGGTGGCTGCCTGAGGCTCAAGCTCCGCTCCCCACTCTGGCGAAATCAGTGAACATCAGCGCAGGACATTGCAGTTTCACGGCGAAATTATTAACATCTACATAAGAAACACAGAGGGGATCCCCGATGGCGAACAGAAAAAAGGTTCCTGACCTGAAGCAATTTTCATTCACGGCAGCAGCCGAGCTCCTGCAAGACAAAATGGCCAACCACGTGGCTGCGGAGCAAAGCACCGACTCTCTGCTCACCATGGTGGGAGGAGGAACGCTCCGATTAGAGGGAGAGTCTGCTGTGACCAGAGAAGATTTTCAAAAGTGGTTCGGTGAAATGAAAGAAGGGATGGGCCATTTGAAAAGTGAGCTGCAGCAAATCGCTGCTGACCTCCGCCGCGATTTCGCAGGTCTGGGGGAGAGAATAGACACACTGGAGACGCAGACCAAAGAACAGAATACTGCTATAACAACCATGCAAAAAGAAATGGGACACTTGAGGCAAGGTATAAAAGATCAGGCGAGCTGGCTGGAAGACCTGGAGAATCGATCCAGGAGAGGTAATCTCCAATTTTGGGGGATACCGGAAGAAGACAGGTACCAGGACTGCCATAAAGTTATAAAGGACATTTGTGCTCAAATTTGGCATACCTCACAAAATGATGAAACTCTTCCTGAGATACAACTTGATCGTGCACATAGAGCCTTAACTAAACCCAGAGGCAATTTTCCCAGGGATATTGTGGTATGCTTTCACAGTTATGCTCACAAAGGAAAACTTCTACAGAAAGCCAGGACTCTGGAGGACTTTCAGTGGCATGGTGCTAAAATTGAGATTTTCCAAGATTTGTCACCTATCACAATTAGAAAGAGGCGGGATTTTCGTGAGGTCCTCCAGCTTTTACGGGAAGGAAATTTTCGATACAAGTGGCTGTTCCCTTTTGGACTCCAATTTACAATCCAGGGAGTCTCCTCCAGGGTGTCAACCGTTGAGGAAGCGGAAAGGATACTACGCGCTGTGGGCCTTATGAAACCAGGCCAGGACACCGACTCGACGGAGGAGATGAGGACATCAGCGGGAGCTACACAGCGGTGGCAGAGAGTCCAGCACGGAGGAAAATGACTACGGCGGCATCCCAGTGATCAACGGGCGGACAAAGACACTGTGACCTGAGTTCCCTGGAGAAACATGGAGGTTTTTTCCAATTATTCTCGGGTTGAACTGAGTGGTAATATAGATGATGGCTCCACTGAGAAGGGGGTCCAACTTGTGTTCTTACAAGTTCTTAAACTTTACAGTGTTTATCAGCATACTGCGAAAATTCAGTTAATAGTTATCATATTCATCTGGTTAAATGGTTATCTATGGATCATATGCGGGGGAGGGAGGGCGGGATCTTGGGACATGAGCCAGTTTTCTGAGTGGCGATAGTCCTCCACACGAAGGTGAGGGTGATGGATAGAAAGGGGGGAGAGGGAGGGAGGGTGGGGGGGGGGGGTACAAGCGGCTAAGTGGGGAATAGGGACAGCAGGGACAGGCATGATATTTTTTTCCCTGGTGAGGAGGAAAGATAATGAGTGTGACGGGGCTTTAAGCTGGGGTGAAGCTTGTGTTCATGATGGGTGAAGTACGGGTTATGTCATGGAATGTAAAAGGACTTAATTCCTTTCATAAGAGGAAGCAATTATTACAGGATGCGGTAAGGGAAAAGGTACATATACTTTTTTGCCAGGAGACCCATCTGCGAAAGAAGTACGAAAAATTAATGATATCACAACATTATCCAGTGCAATTCTACGCAGCAGCAAGTGTGGGACATAAGTATGGGGGAGTGGGGATATTATTTTCTAAGGATCTAGCGGTAGACACAGGAACTGTAGTATGAGACATAGAAGGTCGGTATATACTGGTGAAATTCAAACTGGGGACTAATATATACACGGTGGTGAATATCTACGCCCCCAATACGGGGCAGGGGCCCTTTTTTGAAAAACTATCCGTGACCTTGAAACAGTGAGTTGAGGGTTCATTAATAATAGGAAGGGATTTTAATTTGACCAGGTACCCCTTCCTTGATTCAAATGGTGGAGGTAGAAGTCACTCTCGCAGGCACAGGAAAGGGCTGAAGGTATTAATGAGTGATTGGCACCTGCTAGATATATGGAGACTTCATCATCCTACAGAGCGGAACTATTCTTTTTACTCCCCCACATACAAATCTTACTCCCGAATAGATTATTTTTTAGTAGACAGGGATCTAGCCAATAAGGTACGTAACACAGAGATCTGCCCCATTACTTGGTCAGATCATGCGGCTATTACACTCACCCTACATAAGTTGGGCATACAATCTGGAGACCGATTCTGGCGTCTCAATGACAGCTTGTTGGCGGATACTGAATATGTTGCACA
This sequence comes from Rhinatrema bivittatum, assembly GCF_901001135.1. Lineage (NCBI taxonomy): Eukaryota > Metazoa > Chordata > Amphibia > Gymnophiona > Rhinatrematidae > Rhinatrema > Rhinatrema bivittatum. The sequence goes on from NC_042615.1 coordinate 408,915,169, forward strand.
ACTAAAAGGGGAAATGGAGACATTCTTAAAAGAAAATAATAATGGGGAGGTGTCCGCCAATATGCTTTGGGACTGTTTTAAGGCAGTAGCCAGGGGCAAATTCATTGCAAGGGCATCTCACCTTCAGAAAACGAGGAATAGTAGGAAAACTGAAATCCTACAACTTTTAGGAAAATTAGAAATACAACATAAGAGAATGGGGGGGGATGATCTACCGAAGAAGTTGGTTTCATTGAGAGAAGAGTTAAAGACTCTCACTAGGTGAAATAGCCTTCCAAATGGACACAGCCAAGAAGAGTTCTTTGAAGGAGGCAATAAAGCTGGGAGGCTTCTTGCACGTAGGCTGAAGGTGAGGGCTACTCAGAACCAAATTTTAAAAATAAAGTCTGAATCTGGTGAGCTGCTTACTGATACTGAAAATATTCGTGAACGATTTATACAGTTTTATCAGCAATTATACTCCCATCAAAAGGAGCTTCTTCAGACAGATATAGACGCGTACCTAGAAAGTGTTACACTTCCACAGGTAGATCCGATCCAACAAAGATATCTGAATAAGGGGGGCGCTCCTGAGCAGTGCACAAGATGGCCGCCCATACCTAAAGCTCCGTGCACCCTCGCTCCCAAGATCATTTTTTTGGTGATTTGCAGCTCTTTTCTTTGCTAACGCGGGACCATCTGCCTTCTGAATCATGGCAGCAGTCAAAATGGGGAAAATTGAAGCAGCTTTCGCTTCCGCAGCCGGCACAAAGAGACAGAAACAAGATCCCCCCACGCCGGACAAGGCCCACCTTGGGAAAAACATGGCGTCGGCCGACTTAGTCTTAACGGAGCTTAAGCAAATGAAAGACATGTTACAACTCAATGTTGAAAATACTACTGCGATTCGCACAGACCTGCAATCCTTATCTGCCAGGATGGATGGATTTCAATTGCGCCTAGATGATACCGAAACGCAAGTATCTTCTTTGCTTCTTACCACCGCGTCTCTTCCGGAACTCACAAAAACTGTGGCGCAGCTTCAAACGGACGTGGAAGAACTGTCTAATAGAAATCGCCGCAATAATATTAGAATACTAGGGATTCCGGAGGGAGCGGAAGGTACAGATCTTATACTCTTTTTGGGGAACCTGATTCCCACATGCTTACAACTGACCTTTGAGCAACCACTAGAATTGGAACGGGCTCACCGAATACCTTCTAGGCCCCTGAGGAATTCTAAATACCCGAGACCTGTTATTTTTAAAGTCTTGCGGTATCCACAGGTTTTACAGATTTTTGCTGCGGCTCGCACTAAAGCCCCAATTACTTATCAAGGGCAAACTATCTTGTTTATCCCCGACTTGGCTAAAACTACTGCTCATCGGCGCAAAGCACTACTGAGTTTGAGGCCACGTTTACAAGCCCTGGGGGCGCGATATGGTTTACTTTATCCAGCACAAATGAGGGTCACCTTAAATAACAAAACCCAGATTTTCCAAGATCCAAAAGTTTTAGAGGACTTTCTATCTTCCTCTGATTCCGCAGCCTCTATGGTAACTTGACTGTTGTCCTGAATCTTCATGGTTACCTTACACTTTTTTCTCTGGATTGCAGGTACAACACGGTACCTGTTCTGACCAATTGATGGTCTGACAGTATGCATGCTGTCATTATGATATGAGATGTTTTGTCCCTCTTGGGATCATTATAATTGTGTGGAATCATGTTTTGGGAGCGAGGGATGTGGGCGCCACCCTGGCCTGCCTTGAGGCTCATTTTATTTTTCTACGTGAAGCCAGTGTGATTTAACACTGTCCTCTCTATTTTGGACTCAATATACTGATACGGCATTGATGAGACGCTTTTTGCATTTGTTTTTATTTTTCTCTCTGTCTACTATTTTCAATGCACCTGAGAAATCGCGTTTTCACTCTCTTATACATCTCTCATATATATACCGGTTGCTTAGGTACATCATGTGGCTGGCCTGCTTGTTATCTATGACCTAATGGCGACTAGTATCTCGTCTTTCAAAATTGTCTCTTTGAACGTCAATGGTTTTTCCCATCCAATTAAGAGAAGGAAGATCCTTACATATCTTCAATCCATCAAAACGGATATTGCGCTCCTGCAGGAGTCTCACCTCTCTGCGACTGAAGCCTTAAAGCTTAAACAACAGTGGGTGGGCCAAGTATATTTCAGTGCAGCGGTCAAGAAAAAAAGAGGCACTGTTATCCTTCTACACAAATCCTTAGCAGCGACGGTTTAGGATCAACTGGCGGACCCTGATGGCAGGTGGAATTTGTTACGCCTAAATATCCAGAATGAGCAGTTTACTATCATCAATATCTATGCACCAAACATTGATAATCCACTTTTTTTTCAGGATGTCTTTGTAAATCTGCTTCAGCTGTACTCTACATCCTATGTCATAGGTGGTGATTTTAACCAACCTTTAGATCCTATTTTAGATAAACAGTCGGATGCCAAGATTACCATTTCTAAATCCACACAAACTCTGCAACCTCTTTCTTCTACATATGGACTAGTGGATCCATGGCGACTGGCTAATCCTACTGGGAGAGATTTCACCTTCTTCTCTTCTCCTCATTCATCATACTCACGAATAGACTTTTTTCTAATTAATAAATCTTTGCTACCAAGAATCTTGGATACGCGAATATATCCCATTTTGGTGTCAGATCACGCAGCTACTTCTTTTACTTGTAACCTCCGTTCTCCTATCATGATTCACAGACAATGGCGTTTCAACTCCTCTCTTTTAGAGGATACTGATTTTAAGCCTTTTCTGGAAGAAAAGATCTCTGAATATTTTCAAAACAACAGTCCGGGAGAAGTTTCCTCCGCCACAGTCTGGGAGGCTTTTAAAGCCACCATCCGTGGAGACATTATCAGTTTCTCCATTAGACGATCTAAACAACGACAGGAGGCTATAACCGCTCTACATCAGGAAGTAGCATCTCTAGACTTGGAGCACATCCGACATCCATCTTCCACAACTCTGGCTGCATTGGTCAAAGCTAAATATCAATACAATAACTTGCTCAGCTCACAAGTCCAACTTCATGTTTCGCACACGAAAGCACAATATTATGCTGGTAATAATAAATGTGGTCACCTGTTATCATCCTACTTAAAGAAGAAATTGGAAAAGAAACGGATATCGCAGATTCTTTCTCCCTCTAATGACTTACTAACTGAGGACTCTGATATTTTACAAGCTTTCAGCGATTTTTATGCGCACTTATATCAATCAGAAACTTCGCCTTCGCCAGTCATGCTTCATGATTTTTTTGCACAACTCCACCATCCAAGATTATCTCCCGTACAACTGGAATCCTTGGACTCACCGCTTACAACTACTGAGATTGCTTCTGCGCTCAATTCATTGGCCCAGAAAAAAGCCCCTGGACCAGATGGCTTCACAACGGACTTCTATTGCTTCTTTCAAAAGATTCTGACTTCTCATTTACATGATTACTTTTCTTCCTTTCTTAATCACAACGATTCTGCTTCATCTTTTACACAAGCTTGTGTGGTGGTTCTTCCAAAGCCAGGTAGAGATGAGACCTCTATAGCAAATTATCGCCCCATTTCTCTTCTAAATACAGATTATAAAATATTCACAAAAATTTTAGCTACCCGGCTTTCCCGAGTTATGGGGGTATTAGTTGACCCTGACCAATCTGGCTTTATTAAGAATCGTTTGATAACTAACAATACTAGATTATTTATGCATATTCAACAGGCAGCCTTCTCTTCTTCTATTCCGACGGTGGCTGTATCATTAGATGCCGAAAAGGCTTTTGATCGTGTTGAATGGCCTTTTCTATTTGCTGTCCTGAAATGGTATGGGATCGGTCCTACTTTTTTTGTCTTGGATACAATTTCTATATACCTCTCCTAAGGCATTTTTATATATTAATCAACAAATCTCTCCGACTTTCACCCTCCATAGAGGCACTCGGCAGGGTTGCCCTCTATCGCCATTGCTTTTTAACCTGGCTTTGGAACCTCTACTCACAGCAATTCGACAGTCTGACCACATCCAAGGGGTAACTGTTGGATCGCTCACTTTTAAACTTTCTGCATATGCGGATGATGTCCTTTTGTTTCTACAAGACCCGGAAGATTCACTCCCACACCTTTTTGCTTTAATCTCAACTTACTCAACACTGTCCGGTTACAAAATTAACTGGCATAAAACTGAATTGTTACCGCTTAATCACATGGCCTCTGTATTGAATTATCTTAGGCTCCCTGTTCAGAAGCCGTCCAAACAATTCAAATATTTAGGGATTCATTTTTTTACAGATCCACAAGAGACGATGGTTTATGGTGCATCTAATATCATATGAACCATAAAAGACCTCATTTTAAGATGGTCCCCCCTTCATTTAACTTGGTGGGGTAGGCTTGACATAATCAAAATGATATTGGCTCCTAAGATCACCTATACATTGAGCATGATCCCGGTTTTTTTTCCGTGCAATTTCTATAAACAAGTGGATAGAATTTTAACCCGCTTTCTGTGGAATAATAAGGCCCCTCGCATAGCTCTCGGCAAACTAAAGAGGGATAGGCAACTAGGCGGAGTGAATTTTCCGGATTTCTATTCATATCATTTGGCTTTTATGTTACAACAAGGCTACCATTATTTTGATTTCGAACAGGACCATGTCGAACCCCCGCGCTGGTTATCTGTTGAACAAACTCTACTAGATCCTTTGCCTACTTATTGCTTTCCAGGGGTGGCCTTACCCATCTCTGTATATTCTAACCCCATAATGCGATCACTGCACCGTGCCTTCTCCAAAATGGATGCTAGGCGCCCACCTGCTTCTGCCAGCTGGCGACTCTCCAACTTAGCTCCCTTGTGGCGTAATCCACTTATTAAAATTGGTGATGCTCTCCCATCCTGGCCCATATGGCAACGATGCAATATTTGGATTCTCTCCTCTGTGGTGCAGGCTGGGAATTTTATACCCTTTGCATCTTTAAGTAAGAGATTTGGCTTACCATTGACTCAGCAGTTTGCATGGCAACAATTGCAAGCGGCCATACGAGCTATTCAATTGTACTCCTCGCGTTTCTGATAAGGACCCTTTCCTGTGGAAGTTATATCAAAATATGGCACTATGGGTCATCTAGCGTCCCGCCTTTATAAAGTTATTGGCCGACTCAATGGGGTCACCCCCTCCACCCTTGGGTGACATGGTCCTCAGATATCGGTTTGGAAGTTACTGTGTCAATGTGGAATTATATTTGGACGGTCTCCTCCCGCATCTCCCTCTCTTCCAGTTTGACACAGACGTCATTGTTCATTTACATGGAATTTCCTGGACTCCATGGAAAACTCCATCGAGCAGGCCCTTATAGTTTCACACCACTGTTGGTCGTGTGCTGCCCCTAAGGCGACGCTCTCCCATATGTTATAGAATGCCCCTTTACTTTACTTTTTGGAGTCAGATTTGTGAAAAAATTTCATCCATTTACAATTGAGCCTTTCTATCTCTTATTTCATGGTTTATACTTAAAGGAGCCCACCCAAATTTACATCTCCCACTACCTCAACGGAAATTACTCGATTCTTCTTCTCAATATTGGCCAGCATAATGTTTTGTCAAACTGAAACGGAGTGATCTGTTGTCGGAACCTCTTTGGTGGAACACTGTTTGTTTGTACACTAAATATGAACGAGCCATGGCTGTTAAATTTGGTCGTCTTGGTAAATGGGCTCAAGTATGGAAGCCGCTTGACGTCTATATTAAGTCTTTATAACGTCTTTCTTGGCCTTTACTTTATTCTCTCTCGACTACTACCGGTACTCTACCTTTCTCTCTAAGTGTTTCTTCAGGTGTTCTTTGTTCTCTTTCTTTCTTTCTTTTCTTTCCTCTTTTCTTCCTTTTCTTTTTTTTTTGTGTTTTCTACTTTTCTCTTCTTCTTTCTTTTATGTTTATACTTTTGGTAATGCGCCTTCGGTAATGGTTAGGTTTCTGATGATGGATCTTATTGTTGTATCGATGAACATTTCTGTTGATAGTGTATACTGCTTGCGCTTCAACAATCTATTGTTAAATGGGGAAATCGCTATGGGACGCTAATAAAGCGGGGATCACTATTTGGCTAAGCCAGGAAGGGATGTCACCCTCTGTGGTTCGTATAGGCCCATCTCATTAATCAATTTAGATCTAAAAATTCTGGCTAAAGTACTGGCTATAAGATTAAGGCATGTGGCTCCCTCAATAATACATTCAGACCAGACAGGTTTTGTTCCCGGTAGATTAGCGGGAAATAACGTGCGGAGGGTCACAGACTTAATCTGGTATGCTAGAGCTAAACAACATCCCCTGGTGTTACTCACGGTTGACGCGGAAAAAGCATTCGACCTGGTACACTGGGACTATCTTTTTCTGTTTTGGCATAAGGTGGGATGGTGGAAATGTCCTTACTTGGGATCCAGAAACTTTATACCTCGCCCAATGCCTGTATCGAAGTGAATGGGGGATACTCAAAGGCCTTCCCGATTGAAAGGGGAACCAGGCAAGGCTGCCCCCTGTCCTCGCTCCTGTTTGTCCTCTATTTAGAGCCGTTGGCTGAAACTATTCGAAACACTGGGGAGATCCAGGGGATTCGAAGTAGGGGAACAGGACTATAAATTCTCGTTATTTGTTGATGATGTGCTTTTCACCATGGCCAACCCTTCCAGCTCATTACCACACCTAGTTACAGCTTTGAATAAATTCAGCGGGGTATCGGGTTTATAATTAAATATGAATAAGTCTGAGATACTCACAACATAACCCTCAGTCCTACTGAGGTACACGAGATACGACAACGATTCCCTTTTAAACTGGTTAAGAAATGTCTTAAGTATTTGGGTGTACGGATAGGAATGGAGCAAGGGGACCTATACTCCCTGAACTATGAACCCACGTGGAATACCATTAAAGATGATCTTCAGAAATGGGAAAGACTGGATCTATCATGGTGGGGTAGGATATCCCAGTTAAGATGAATGTTTTACCACGACTTCTCTATTTATTTCCAAACTTTGCCAATACCCATTCCGGCCGCAGACTTACGTCTTTGGCAGAGACATCTATATCGCTTTCTGTGGAAGAGGAGGCCACCTCGGATTAGTGGCAAGGTCCTGCAACTACATAGGGACAGAGGGGGGCTGGGAGTACCCTGTTTAAAATATTATTACGCAGCAGACCAACTTCGCTATATTATTGATTGGCATGTGGTGGGATACAACAAGCAATGGGTGCCGCTTGAGGGAGCTCTATTGGGTGGCACGCCTCCAAAGGTACTTGTTTGGCTCCCGCCTGCAGCACGCACATTAACGTCGGCAGTAGCTCCGTCTATTGTACACACTCTTGATATATGGGATGTGTGGAGAAAGGAGTTAGTGGGAGACAGAACGGTATTTTATAAAACACCCATTTTTCACAACAAAGCCTTCCCTCCTGGTGCTTCCACGGTCTTAGCTTCAAGATGGGAGTCTTTTGGATGGTGTAACTTTGGAACAGGTATGGGGTAGGGAGAAAAATTAAAGAACTCTCGGAGCTGTCTGCCGAATTTCCCCTATCGACCGCAGACCATTATTTTTACCTTCAACTTAGACATTATATGTCACAGCCGTTCAGTTAAGACGGATCTGCTCAGGGGTAAACACGCTTTTGAAGGTTATTGTGATAATGCCGACAAACTTAAGAAGGCCTTATCCCGGTTATATATCTTACTTAATAAAGATCTAGAGGCACCTCCCTCACACATTGTCAACTGGGAAACAGACCTAGGAGGCAAATTATCAGCGATAGAGTGGTCAGATTGTTATATTATAGGGCTGCTAAGAAGGGGTCCATGTCTGCTAATATAATAGAACAAAACTATAAAATGTTATATAGATGGTATTTGACCCCAGTGAGAATGCATAAATTCTACCCGGCTGTGTCCGATCAGTGCTGGAGAGGGTGTGGCAATAGGGGTACCTTTATACATATATGGTGGGATTGTAGCCCAATCCAGGGTTACTGGAACATGATCAGTGGGCTTATCAATGAGATCTTGAAAGTGGTAGTTCCTGTACAACCGAAAATTTATCTTCTGAATATATATCCACCTGAGTTTAGCGACAAAGACACTTACCTCTTGCAACAGATTACACAGGCGGGCAGGGCGGAGCTGGCTACGTTGTGGAGGCAGGAGGAGGGTACCGTCACGAGCTAGGGTACTTTAGCGTTTGACCAAGTCTGGTACCTTACCCAATTGACTGCTATCAGACGGAAGAATTTGGAAAAAGCATCTTTCCCAATGGAGTAGCTTCAAACAATGGCAGCGGCTACAGGCTGGGTAGCCCCCTCAGGTGGGGCTTAGATATGATCTGATAGATATCCCCAACTAGTAAATGTAGTAGGTGCACCAGAGCGACCTATAGGGCTATAATTATAGTTATTACACTGTGCTGTTGCGTGTATATGTGACTTATTTATTCAATGGTTTCATGTATTCTGTACGCATATTGGTCCATTTGCCATTAATGTCACATTGCCTTATTTAATATTATATTATATCCCTTATATGTTTCTGTTTGTCCTGGGATTACAGTGATAGGACGGGGGGGAGGGGGAGAGGGAGGGAGACAGGGGGGGGGGGAGCGAACAACCAAAATCAAGCATTTACTGTGAGATTGTTTCCAAAACAACATGTTTATTTTTGCCTTTCTCTTGTAACACACACAATACAAGTATGTTTGCGTTGTTATACAACTGTTTACTGTTTTTATGCTTAAAATATAAATAAATAATAAAAAAGACACATTTGGTGCAAGTCAGGACATCATGCTCACACCCAAGGCACATTACACAGACTTTATGGGGTGGTCTGTTATGGACATGGTGCGAGTATAGTCCGGGCACCGACGGAAACCCCGATGCCATGACCTTTGAAAAATTGAGCCGGCAGTGCGGTTGACGTCCAGTAGGCCGTGAGGGCCAAACTCGACAGGGAATCGACCGGAACCAGGTAAAAACTTACCGGAGTACCGCGGCTGAAAAAATTCAAGAGGGGAACCCCTGTGGGGTATGAAAGGTTTGTAGTAATTCCATGAGGAAAATTCCTGTCAGGAATCTCTGTGGAGCTCCTTCACCCACGTGGCTATTGCCTGCGCGGAAGAAAGAAGACTGAAGGGGGACCCCTGCTGGCTGCAGGTTTAGTGCCATGCTGAGGCATGTTAAAAGTAGCCAGTCAAAGTTCTAGAACTTGACAAAAGTGTTCCGTGATTGGGCATCACTCCTGTGATGTCACTCATATGTGAGGACTACCATCCCTGCTTGTCCTGTGAGAAAAAACTCACCCTTATCCTCAGAAACCAACCTGGAGCCCCAAGAGCTGAGGGGAACACTGCTGACAGCTTCCCCAGCCGGCCTTAAAAGACCCGGTCCCTCCTGCACCTCTCCTTACCTCAGCACTGAAGAGTGTCAGTCAGCCGCAGTGAAAACAGCTCTTTCTTTTTTTTTTTTTAAATTAAACTTTACCAAGACACAGAGAAAAAGCTGTGGCAGTAGACAAGGGAGCAGCTGTAGCAGAGAAGGTGGTGAGTAGCCAGGAGCCCCTGGTCGTCAGACACCAAACTGTGGCAGGCGAAACCCTGACAGGAATATCCAATTTCCCGGACGCCTGGCTTCTACTGAGGGATGGCCCTCAAAGGCACCTAACACTTCAGGAAGCAATCATAAACCAAACAATTAAATTCAAACTAAATAAAAAATATACCTAAAGACTGCAGGTGTGCATCTGTACCACCCGCTGGAGTCAGAGAAATACTGAGTGACTGCAGGTGGCACTCTCGTTATGTTGCAGTGCCCAAAGTTCTAATTGTTCTCTGACTCCACCTGCTGGTAGGGATACACAACCCACTTTTCTGGACTGATCTGGGTATGTTCAGGATTGAGATTAACAATGGAAAACAAATAATGCCAGAGTAGTTATAAAAGTTTGATAAGACAGGTCAAAGTGGATTTTTTAGAATAAACTCACTAGGGAGGTGAGAAATAATAATACAAGTTTTTTTTTCAGTATATCAAAAGTAAGAGACCAGCAAGAAAGGCAGTTGACCCTCTTGACCAACAAAGGGTTAAGGGGGTTGTCAAAGATGATAAGGCCATAGCACATAATCAGAATGATTTTTTGGTGTCAATCTTCACCAGGGAGAATGTTGGAGTGATTCCAAAACGAGGGACCTTCCTTAGGAGTGATGCCTCACTGTGCAACAGGAAGAAGTGATAAAAATTATAGATAGGCAAAACAAGAGCCCATGGCTCAAAATATCCACCTGGGAGTTCTTAATAAAAAAGTAAAACTAGAAACTGCAGTCACATTTACACTGATCTGCAATCTATCACTAACAAAGTGATTCCAATTTTAAGAAGAAACTCCAGGGAAAATAGGAAATGATAGGCCTGTAAGCCTGACATCAATACTGGGCAAGATGGTGGCAGAAATTTTCAAGAACAAAATCATTGAGCATATAGAAGGAAATAGTATAATTAAGAACAGACAACATGGATTTTGAAAAGGCAAATCATAACTCATGAATATTATTTATTTTAAATATTTATAGCCTGCAATTCTAGGCAAGTTACAATCATATACCGTATTTTCCGGCGTATAAGACGACTTTTTAACCCAAGAAAATCTTCTCAAAAGTCGGGGGTCGTCTTATACGCCGGGTATCGTCTTATAGGGCACAACCTGCTCTCTGACCAGTTTTCTCAATCACACACATGCTCTCAATCAAATGCATTCTCTCACTTACACACAGGCCGGCTGCTTCTCTCTCTCTCTCTCACTTCCACCACCACCCCCCCCCCCCCCCCGAGCACAAATAGTAGCTGCAGCAGCCTCCTCCAGCCCCCGCAGGCCAAGAAAGAAGAAACCCATCGGCCGCGGGAGGCTCATGGTGCTGTCTCCTTTCCCGATTACCAGCTCCTTCGACTGCTCGGGGCCGTTCCTGCTATCGCCGCTGCAATTTTTTCATTCGGCACAGCTTTCTCCTTCCCGCGCACCGCACTGCCGTTGCCGCTGGGCTATCAGCACGTTCAAGCCCAGCGGGAACGGCAGCGGTGCAAAAAAAAAAGCTGTGGCATCCGCGGCTGCCCTTTTCTTCTTCCCGCCCCCCCCCCCCCTTTGAACCGGAACAGGAAGTGATGCGCAGGAAGAAAGAGCCTTGCCGCGTGAAAAAATTGCAGCGGCGACAGCAGGAACGGCCCCGAGCAGTCGAAGGAGCTGGTAATCGGGAAAAGAGACAGCAGCATGAGCCTCCCGCGGCCGATAGGTTTCTTCTTTCTTGGCCTGCGGGGGCTGGAGGAGGAAGCTGCTGCAGCTACTATTTGTGCTCGGGGGGGGAGTGGAAGTAAGTGAGTGAGAGAGAGAGAGAAGCAGCCAGCCTGTGTGTAAGTGAGAGAATGCATTTGATTGAGAGCATGTGTGTGATTGAGAGAAACTGGTCAGCGAGCTCGTGTGTGAGAGACAATGAAGTGACTGCTCAGAGAGATGACTGATGTGTATGTGAGTGTGAGAGAGAGAAAAAGCATGGAAGTGAGAAATCTGGGTATGTGAGAAAGCATGGGAGTAAGAAGCCTGATTATGTGAGAGAGAGCATGGGAGCGGGAGGGCTGGCTGTGTGTGTGTGTGTGCGAGTGCATGAGAGAGAGACTGGTTGATAAGGTGACGGTGTGTGTGAGAGAAAGAGACTGGTGTGTGTGAATGTGAGAGAAAGAATGTGATTCAGGGAATGAGAAGCCTGTGCACGTGGAGAGTGAGCATGGAAATGAGAGAGAGACTGGTGTGTGTGTGTGAGACAGAGAAAGTGATTATGAGAGTGAGAAGCCCGTATATGTACGGTAAGCAGAACACGGGAGTGGGAAGCCTGTGTGTGTGTATGGCATGAGAGAAACTGTTCAGGAAGGTGTCTGGTGTGTGTGTCAAAGACTGTTTGGGAAATGATTGGTGTGTGAGAGACAGAAACTGGTCATGGGGGCATGACTGGTATGGTGTGTGTGTGTGAGAGACATGGGCCCTAAGGAAGAGGAAGAGGAATAGGAGAGCTGCTGGAGGGGGGTAAGGAAAGGTGGCTTTTTAAGTTTATTTTTCTTGATTGACTGCCATTTTAATTATTTAATATTATGTGATGTGTCTGCTTTTTTGAAATATTTTATTGGTGTTTGGAGAATGTTTAATAGTTTTTATGAGTTTTTAATTGTTGGATGTTATTCTGTTCATAGCTGTTTTGAAACATTTATTCTGCTTATTAGTATAGTTTTACAATTATTTCTGTGTGGGGATCTATAGCTGCTTGCTAGTTCTGTTTTCCTAATAAGAGGTATATTGGTTTTTAGGGCCCGATATACGGTATTTGTAGTGTTGCCTTTTCATAGATAGGGTTGCTCCTGTTTGAGTGTAAAATTATTTTTTTTCTTAAAAATATGTATAAAAAAGGGGGGGTCGTCTTATATGTCCAGTCGTCTTAAACGCCGGAAAATACGGTAATCATACTAATATAACAATAAAAACAAATTGTACATACATACATATTAGAATTCTTTGAAATTGTAACTAGGCACATGGAAACTGGTTACCCATTCAACTTTGCATCTTTGTACTTTAAAAAGGCATATGACAAAGTGTGCCATGGGAGATTATTCTGGAAACTGACAGGCTATAGGAATGGGCAACTTACATTCATGGATGACACTAACTGGTTAAAGGGTGGGAAGCAGCGAATGGAATATAATAACAATTTCTTAAAAAAGAGGGGGCTATATAGTGGGGTGTCGGTACTAAGCCTTGTGCTATTCAATACTGAGTATATTTTCAAAGGGGTTACACATGGAAAAATAGCATAAACGCATGTAAGTAGCATGAAATTGAATATATGCAATTTTATAAACATTGAAAGTATGCACATAGTTTTGGTTTCCCATGAACATTTATCAGCGCAAAAAAAGAGGTGGTCTAGGGATATTCCAGTTGCATGAAAATTGCTATTTTATAACAGATTTATTAGTATTAATTTTTTAACTTATTTATAGAAACATAGAAACATAGAAATGACGGCAGAAGAAGACCAAATGGCCCATCCAGTCTGCCCAGCAAGCTTCACACACTTTTTTCTCTCATACTTATCTGTTTCTCTTAGCTCTTGGTTCTATTTCCCTTCCACCCCCACCATTAATGTAGAAAGCAGTGATGGAGCTGCATCCAAGTGAATATCTAGCTGATAAGTTAGGGGTAGTAGGGGTAGTAACCGCTGCAATAAGCAAGCTACACCCATGCTTATTTGTTTTACTCAGACTATGTTATACAGCCCTTATTGGTTGTTTTTCTTCTCCCCTGCCGTTGAAGCAGGGAGCTATGCTGGATATGCTTGAAGTATCAGTTTATTCTTCTCCCATGCTGTTGAAGCAGAGAGCCATGCTGGATATGCATCGAAAGTGAAGTATTAGGCACATTTGGTTTGGGGTAGTAACCGCCGTAACAAGCCAGCTACTCCCCGCTTTGTGAGTGCGAACCCTTTTTTCTTCTCCCCTGCCGTTGAAGCACAGAGCTCTGCTGGATGTGTGTAGTATCAGTTTTTTCTTCTCCCCTGCCGTTGAAGCAGAGAACTATGCTGTATATGCATAGAAATTGAAGTAACAGGCTTATTTGGTTTGGGGTAGTAACCGCCGTAACAAGCCAGCTACTCCCCCCTTTGTGAGTGCAGATCCTTTATTCCACATTTCCTCTTGCTGTTGAAGCTAGAATGATGTTGGAGTCACAGTAAGCATGTGTACGTTTACTGAATAAGGGTATTGTCTCCAGGCAGTAGCCATCATTCTGGCGAGTCACCCACTCTTCAATGGCGGCCTCTTGACTTTATGGATCCACAGTGTTTATCCCACGCCCCTTTGAAGTCCTTCACAGTTCTGGTCTTCACCACATCCTCCGGAAGGGCATTCCAGGCATCCACCACCCTCTCCGTGAAGAAATACTTCCTAACATTGGTTCTGAATCTTCCTCCCTGGAGCTTCAAATCGTGACCCCTGGTTCTGCTGATTTTTTTCCTACGGAAAAGGTTTGTCGTTGTCTTTGGATCATTAAAACCTTTCAAGTATCTGAAAGTCTGTATCATATCGCCTCTGCTCCTCCTTTCCTCCAGGGTGTACATATTTAGATTCTTCAATCTCTCCTCGTACGTCATCCGATGAAGATCCTCCACCTTCCTGGTCGCCCTTCTCTGTACCGCTTCCATCTTGTCTTTGTCTTTTTGTAGATACGGTCTCCAGAACTGAACACAGTACTCCAGGTGAGGCCTCACCAAGGACCTGTAAAAGGGAATAATCACTTCCCTTTTCTTACTCGATATTCCTCTCTCTATGCAGCCCAGCATTCTTCTGGCTTTTGCTATAGCCTTGTCGCATTGTTTCGCAGACTTCATATCATTAGACACTATCACCCCAAGGTCCCTCTCCTGCTCCGTGCACATCAGCCTTTCCCCCCGCATCGAATACAGTTCATTCGGGTTTCCACTCCCCATATGCATGACTTTGCACTTCTTGGCATTGAATCTCAGCTGCCATATCTTCGACCACTCTTCCAGTTTCCTTAGATCCCGTCTCATTCTCTCCACTCCTTCCGGCGTGTCCACTCTGTTGCAGATCTTCGTGTCATCCGCGAAAAGACAAACCTTGCCTTCTATCCCGTCCGCAATGTCGCTCACAAGGATATTGAACAGGACCGGTCCCAACACCGATCCTTGCGGTACACCACTTAAAACCGCTCTCTCTTCAGAGAAGGTTCCATATACCATCACACATTGTCTTCTGTCCGTCAACCAATTTGCAATCCAGGTCACCACCTCGGCACTCACTCCCAAGCTTCTCGTTTTATTCACCAGTCTCCTGTGTGGAACCGTGTCAAAAGCTTTGCTGAAATCCAAGTATATGATATCGAGCGCTCTTCCTCGATCCAATTCCTTGGTTACCCAGTCAAAAAAGTCAATCAGATTTGTCTGACAGGATCTTCCCCTGGTGAATCCATGTTGCCTCTGGTCCATCAATTCTCCGGACTGTAGATAGTTCACTATTCTCTCTTTCAGCAGTGACTCCATTACTTTTCCCACCACCGAAGTGAGGCTGACCGGTCTGTAGTTGCCAGCCTCCTCCCTGTTTCCACTCTTGTGAAGCAGGACCACCACCGCTCTTCTCCAATCACTCGGCACCACTCCCGTTTCCAGGGATCTATTGAACAGGTCGCACAGCGGAGCCGCCAGAACATCTCTGAGCTCCCTCAATATCCTTGGATGAATCCCATCAGGCCCCATGGCTTTGTCCACTTTCAGGTTCTTTAGCTCTTCCCACACATTTTCTACTGTAAAAGGATTTTCATCTATTCCACTTCCCACCAGTTTTTTGTTGTGTAGAGATGGTCCTTCTCCAGGGTCTTCTTTAGTGAACACAGAGCTGAAGTATTCGTTTAATATTTCTGCCATTTCTTCGTCTCCCTCCACACATTGATCATTACCACCTTTCAATTTCACTATACCACTTTGGATCTTTCTCTTTTCGCTGATGTATCTGAAAAATGTTTTGTCACCATTTTTTATCTCCTTGGCAATCCTCTCTTCCGCTTGACTTTTTGCCAACTTGATTAATTTCTTTGTCTCCCTCAGTTGATACAAATATTCTTCTTTGTGTTCCTCCCTTTGGGATCTTTTATATGTCTTGAATGCTGTTCTTTTAGCTTTAATTTTGTCAGCCACCTCCTTTGAGAACCAGATAGGTTTCAATTTTCTTTTGCTTTTCTTTACATTTCTAACGTATAGAGCAGTTGCCTTGGTGATTGCTCCTTTTAGATTGGTCCACTGCTGATCCACATCTCTCTCGTTCTCCCATCCTTTAAGTTCTTCCTCCAGGTACTTCCCCATTTCCTCAAAGTCTGTGTTTTTGAACTGTAAAACTCGGGTCTTTGTGGTTCTTTTCCCTATTCTTTTAGTGATATTAAACCATACCGTTTGATGATCACTGCTGCTGAGGTGGGCGCCCACCAGGACATCTGAGACATTATCTGCATTAGTGAGCACTAAGTCGAGTATAGCTCCTTCTCTGGTGGGTTCCAACACCATTTGTTTGAACAAAGATACTTGCATGGCATCCACTATCGCTCTGCTATTTTTAGTTTCTGCAGATGGGATTTTCCAGTCTACATCTGGCATATTAAAGTCACCCACGATCACCACTTCTCCCTTCTTACCTATCTTATGGATGTCTTCAACCAGGTCTCTGTCCAGCTCTTCCTTTTGGTTTGGAGGCCTGTAAACCACTCCAATATAAATGGACGCTCCGTCATCTTTTTTTAGGTCGAGCCATAGAGCTTCTTCCTTACCCCAACTTCCTTGTAGCTCAGATGCTTGGATGTTGTTTCTGACATAAAGAGCCACACCTCCCCCTTTTCTATCCTCTCTGTCCTTCCTTAATAAGTTATAGCCTGGTATTGTTGTATCCCAATCATGAGATTCTGTGAACCATGTTTCTGTGATAGCAACAATGTCCAATTCTGCCTCAGCCATTAGGGCCTGCAGATCTGGGATTTTATTTCCCAAACTATGAGCATTTGAGGCCATAGCCTTCCAGGTACTCTCTTTAAGGTTATTGCTTTTCCTGGACTCCTTATAAGATATTAGTTGAGATTTGCTATTCACTTCACTCTCTCTTTTTTTAGTTGTGCCACTGTTGACAGAGTTATTCATCTGAATTAGATTTTTCTTTTGGTTATGGATCTTGAAATACTGCATGCATTGTGTTTTTTCTCTCATTTCTGGTAACACTTCAATGTTTTTCTGAAGAACTTCTTCAGTTTTTAATATAGAGATGGCTTGTTGTTCTTTTTGCATTTGGTACATTGTGTGTCTCCTCATCACAGGTCTAATTCTACCTGAGCCCACTGTATTCCTGGATTTTTATACAATATTATACCTGCTTATTGATTAGTGCAAGTGAAGTCAGGGTCTGTTTTCTGCAATTTTTGGATGGGAGGTCGAGGTGAAATGGGGGAGTTTAGGATGGTCTAGGTGAACTGGAGATGGGTGATTTGGCAGGGATTTCAGCAAACTGGTGATTTCAAGTACATGTGCAAGTAAATATTCTCAAAAGGGTATATGCACATACTGTCTTTAAAATATACCTACCTCTGCATATAAATCATGTACATGTTAAATTTTTTCATGCATAAAATATAAGCATGTATGTTTATAAAACAGGGAGAAAAGGTAAGTGCTTTCATTGCATTGCAAACATTCACATATACTGAAACATACATGGATATATTTTAAGAAAGGAAAAAAAAACAAGTACAGGTAAAAACCCTAGGGCCCAGATTTTAATACCTATGCGCGGGTGTACATTTGTGCATGCAACTCGGCGTGCACAAATGTACGCCCGATTTTATAACATGCTTCCCCTACCTAACCTGGCCCCCAGCCCTACCTTAACCCCCCCAACCTTTATTTTATAAGTTGCGCCTGCCTCCGGGTAAGCGTAGGTTGCAGATGCCAGCCGATGGCCGGGCCGCTGTACCTGGATGCTTCGGCCCCGCCCCCCACCCCGGACCACCCTTGCCCCTGTCCTTTTTTTCAAGCCCCGGGACTTACATGTGTCCCAGGGCTTTACGCGCACCATCGGGCCTTTTGAAAATAGGCCTGGCGCACATAACCCCCCTACGCGCATAGGACTTTGAAAATCTGCCCCCTAATTTATATATGGATTTCAGAGCAGAACTAAGCTGTATTTTATAAAGTGTAGTAAAACTTTGCATAGTTTATAAACTACTAGGATAAATCTCGTTCTGTCCACTCACCTGTGCAAATCCAGTATTGTGAATAGATTTGAAAATTAGGCTTCCTGTTTATAAATGATCTCGAAGATGGAGTAACCAGTGAGGTTGCAAAGTTTGCGGATGATTGTAAACTATGGACCTGATTCGTCAAGGTATTTTCCCATAGACACAGAATGGGCGAAAAGCCTTAGTGAATCACACAATATGGGATTGTGTAATACTACAGGAGAATGTTATTTATTTTTATTTATTTACTAAGATTGGGAACTTGGGCATCCAAAAAGCAAATGGAATTTAATATAGCCAGGTGCATATTGGGAGAAAAAAATTCAGACATGCTGCTGAAATCCACTCTGGAAAGCTGCAATCAAAAGAGGGATCTTGGAATTACCATGGACCACACACTGAAACAATCAGTACAGTGTGAATCAGCAGTTCAAAAAAAACCAACTGTATGGCAGCAATAATTTGGAAAGTCATTGATGACAAATCCAAATAAATTATCATGCCTCTATAAAGCACTTTGGTGCGATCACACCTGAAATACTGCATACAGTTCTGGTCATCCCCATCTCAAAAAGAATGTAAAGATACAAAAAAGGGAAACCTAGATGGTGAGAGGATTGAATAAAATCTCATATAAAGAAGAGTTTAAAAATGTAGGATTTTTTAGCTTGGAAAAAAAGATGATTGAGGAGGGATATGATAGAGGTCTACAAGATCATGAATGCAAAAAAATCAAACCATAAGTAAATGGGGGTTTATCCTGTGCAGAAACATTGCATGCTTGCAATTTTGAGATGAAGATAAGAAAGTATTTCTTTAGTCAACAGGTAGCTGAAATGTGGAATATGCTGCTTCCAAATGTAGACATAACAAGCAGCATAGCAACCTTCAGAAGGAATGTGCTGCATTCCTGGAATACAAGAATATAAACAGATATTTGAGTGGAGGCCAATTAGCTCAACACTTTTATCAATATACATGAATTGCTTAGATGAACTCTGGGGCCACTGTTGGAGACTGGATGCTGGGCTAGTTGGACTATAGGTGTGAACCTGCTTAGTCATTAAGCCATTCTTAAGTGGAAGAATGCTGGGCTAAACTAAAAACAGCTATAGAAAGGGCAATAAAATCTTCATGTCTGGAAACAAATAAAAGTTGGCATAGTGTTCCAAAGGGGTGGCTGAAAAAATAAAGGCATAAATATTATCTTTCAGATAGTACAAAGGAGCTGTGTTTAAAAAAGGATTGGATAAGTTCTTGGAGGAGAAGTCCATTACCTGCCATTAAGTCCATTAGGCACCGTACCTTTTAATTATGTTATTAACCCCATATATCTTAACCCAAGTTAATTCGACCTGTTCATTGTAAGACATTTACTTGTCATTGTTATTGTTGAGAATGTAAACCGAATTGATCAATAATTCTGTTATTGGAAAGTCGGTATAGAAAAATGCTAAATAAATAAATAAATAAATTAAGTTCACTTAGAGAATAGCCACTGCCATTAGCAATGGTTACATGGAATAGACTTAGTTTTTGGGTACTTGCCAGGTTCTTATGGCCTGGATTGGCCACTGTTGGAAACAGGATGCTGGGCTTGATGGACCCTTGGTCTGACCCAGTATGGCATTTTCTTATGTTCTTATGTTCTTATCTCAAAAGAGCACAGGGAAGAATATCTTATAGTGTTGAAAAATCGGGGAAATTAAGACAAAAAGGGCAACGTGAGTAACTGCCAAAATATATAATCAAATTGGATTTGAACCAGGAAATCATGGACTGTGAAGAAAGGACCCAAACCCCAAATCACTTACGAGCCGCTACAGTAAAGTCTGCGGGAGTGCACGCGATTCACTATTCAAATTAGGCCTGGCAGTAAAAACAGGCAAAAGGAGGCGCTAGGGACACTAGCATGTCCCTAGCGCCTCCTTTTGGACCCGAGCGGTTTCTACTGCTTTTCTGTGCACTTTCCCGGTGCCCGAAGAAATTAGCGCCTACCTTTGGGTAGGCGCTAATTTCTGAAAGCAAAATGTGCGGCTTGGTGCACATTTTGTTTTCTGAATCGCGTGGGAATACCTAATAGGGCCATCAACATGCATTTGCATTAGGTTCGGGAGGTTGGACGCGCGTTTTCGGCCCCTTACCGAATAAGGGATAACGCTAGCGCGTCGAAAACGTGCGTCCAATAATCAGCCTGCTTATGAGCTCCTATGTAAGTGTTATGATTCATCAGTGGGTGGTCCCTTGGCCCGAGATGTGAGTTGTTACTGCCTCTGAGGAGGAGTCCCACAGGTCCGCACTGTCGGGAGGTGAGGTATAGGCACAACAGGGAGCTCTGGGCAAAGTAATGGAGAGATCCCCCAGGGACCAGGAGGTAACCCCCGTAGGATGGAAGACAGGAGGCAGTACCTGGACTGAGACCCTGAAGGGTGAGGTGCCAGACAGACCGTGGAGCGGAAGGCGCAGGACTAGCCATGCAGAAGGTTCTCTGGGAAGGCGACCCCGAGGGGCTGAGCTGTGCAGCATAGTGGGCGTACATTTAGTGACGCAGGCCAACCCGCTGAGCAGAGAAGCCTGAGCCAGATCTCTGTTGCTGACATACGCAAGAACCCGGAGAGCGGAGGAATGCCGGCAGTCTTATGTTGATACCACCCCGAGGAGCAGAGCAGCTGACAGTCACTGCAGGCACAAGAGCACAGCCACAAAGAGCGGGGAAGCTCTGGATAGTAGGCGTGGCCCGAGGAACGGGGAGGCGCAGAAGTCTTGCGTAGGACATAGGCACAACCCCGAGAAGCGGGGAAGCCTTGTCGATGAACTCACAGGTTGCCGCAGTGTTCCAGGGAAGACTAGAGTAGTAGCAGACCTTGCTACTACTCTACTCCAGGAGGAGCAGAGCCAGCCCGAGGCTGCAGGGTAGGCCAGGAGAGCAAGTCCCCGTGGAGTGCACACTGACCCCCGAGAAGTGGGTGCCAGACAGGGTCCAGAAGCAAGGCAGAAGCATAGTCTCAGGAACACGAAGGCAGGAGTCATAGATATGTACGGAACTTGTTGCCAAGTCAGCTAGCTGGGGGCGAAGGTGGAGCTTAAGTATAGAAGTCCGATGACATCATCAAACAGGGATGACCCCGAGGTTCCCGCCGAAGAGGCTTCAAAGGCGGGGCCAGTGATGTGCACGCGCCTAGGAAGGCCCGACATCGTTCTGAGAACTAGCAGTATCCATGCCGCCATGAGGAGTTCCGGGGAATGCGGCGGTGTAGAATGGCCTGCGCTGCAAACAGACCCGGGGAGGGCAGGAGATCGGTGCAAGAAGTAAGTACTCGCGGTCGCAGCTGTCTGCGACCGACAAGCATAACAGTAAGCTTACACAGATTTAGAGCCTGTTAAAATTCTCAGTGAAGTAACATAAATACTTGACCCTACTTGAAACTCCCAAACTTGTGCACAGGAAAGACCATATTTGGACATATTCCAATTAAGTTTACAAAGACTAAAAATGATCAAAGAAAGGACCATATTTGAACATAATCATTATCAGATAATTGAGGGTTTGTCTACCTAAAAAGAGATGCCAAATCTTATAAAAGCCTCCTAGCTGAGAACTATAGAAATGTGACCCAGGAGCTAGAAGAATTCACATCCATATAGAAGTTTATGACTGCTAACTCAGGACCCATTTGGAAAGGTTAGGAGAAAAAGAAATTATTCCTGATAGTAGTCCTTACCAATAATCAGTTTCTTTAAGTATTAGTAGAAATTAAAGTTAGTATGCATGATTGCAATGTTAAAATTTTGAAATTCTGATGACTCCAGCTGCCTCTCTGCAGCCTCGCTTTAAATTTTGTCTTAGATGAATATACCTGCTTAGACCATGGGGTGTGATGAGACAGAAAAAAGTGTACTGTAGCTAAGATGATGAAGAAAAATGACAAGAATTTTTTCAGATAAAAGATGTGGAGGAGGGGAGAGTGGATGAAGCCAGCATTGCATTGAATATGGGATTAATATTCTTACCTAGCTAAAGTGAAAGAGCAGACAGGATGGGCTAGTTTGTCTTTCCTGTTATTTAATATGAGGTACATATTAAAAAAAACAGTAAGTGGATACCTCACTGAATTATCTGGTAAAGCTACACAGATAAAGTTATCCAAATAACGTTAGGATTCATATTTGTGTGGACTGACTTGTTCTCAGAAATTTTGCCAGATAACACTCAATATGGTTCTATCCAGGCTACAGCTGCAATCCCTTTTTGTTCAAGTAATTTATCCACACTAAAGTTTTGCGCACACAGTTACCTGGACAAAGCAGAGATATTTTTAAAAAGCCTGATTTATGACAGCAAAAGTCAGTTTTACCCAATAAATCTTTTGAATATGAACCTCTATTACTATGAATGATATGTTCCTATAAATACCCCAAATCGGATGTCCCAGTTAGTATAAACATAAGAAACAGTGCACATATAAAGGTGAATTTTAAAAACTCAGCACGCGCCAAATTAGGGAGATGTGTGCACATGTCAAGCTGGCGCATCCGAGATGTGTGTGTACCTCCCTTGGCATGCACATCTTACTTTTTTCCAAAAATGGGTGTGGTCAGGGTGAAATCTGGGAGGGGAATGGACGTTTTGAGGCTGGCCTAGAGATCTGCGCATAAATACTTATGCGTTCTGGCATGCGCCAAAGTCCCCTGCCGCATAACTTTACTTCTGCTAGAGACAAGGTGTAAGTTGAAAAAACTTAAAAAATAAAGAGATCTGAGGGGTTTAAGGAGCCTGGGTCAAGTGGGTGGAATGCAGACTATCAAACTATGGAGGGTGTCAGGACCTAGCTAGTAACTGGAAGAATTGATAAGCAATCTGGTAAAACTGGGAATGGCAGCGCCTGCCACTTTAATAATCCCTTGACTTTCATGGCAGAAGTGGGATTTGCACGCATATGAGCACGCCCACTTAAAATTTGGTGCACATGTGCGCGCAACCAGACTATTTAAGGACATGCAGGCATATATGCAGGCATATTATAAAATCACTGTGTCCCTCTGCATGGGCTGACTTACACGTACCAATGTGCACCTGCACGCCAGTTTGAAAGTTACTGTCCCGATTTTTATTGAATTAAGCATAATTATCAAAAATGGTATTTCATTGTTTCTTATAGAAAGTGGAATCATGATGAAATATAAAATAATATAAAACTGCAGTCTTACCCTTTCTCCCTCTGGTGACAACATTGCTAAGATATCATTAGTAAACACTTTTTCATGTTCTCCATCACTATCAGACCCATCAGTAGGAGACATAACAGCAAACTCTAGTTTAGCGATGGAATCAAAACATTTTCTTAAATGAGGTTGAACAGCTTGAGGATTTCGGGTCTGAGCCAATATTTCCAGGAGTTCATCATTTGATAAGAAATAAAATCTGATTTGACAGAAATATAAAAAAAAACATGATTTCATGTATACTCTTTCAACTTAAAATTATAAAATATGGAAAACATTCAGTAAACAAAAATCCATTCCTACAGAAAGAATGCAACAGTTAGACTGCATTGGATTTTGGCAATTCTAAAATTTCCTAAAAAGCACTTGACTACAGACAGCAGGCAAGTGCTGTATGTCTACAACAGAAAGTTTGTAGGCATGCAAATTATTTATGGGCAGATTTTAAATGCCTGGCGCGCATAAATTCTGTCCTTTACCTGCGTGGCCGAGCCTTACGCGCACCGGGTGAATTTTCCAAGAGGCCCGGCCATGTGAGTAAAGGCCGGTACATGCTCAAGTGCTGGGCTTCTTGGAAGGGGCAGGGCTGGGGGGCATGTTCTGGGCAGGGAGAAGCGGGGCAGCGGGTGGGCCAGAACAGCACCATTGTTCGCTGTTTTGGAGCCTTGTGCACCGGCTAGCTGCCAGTGCGCAACTTACTTCAGCTCGGGAGCTGAAGTATGTTGCGAAAAAAGAAGAAAAAAACAAAAATGGTTGGGTTTACAGGGTAGGGAGATTAGGGGAAAGGGAAGGGAGGTTATGCAAGGAGTAAGGGAAGTTCCCTCCCATCCGCTCCTTAATTGGAATGGACTGAGAGGGAACTGGGAAAAGCCAGGATGCGTTGCTGCACAAAAATTGCATAATTCCTCTCCCCCTTGCGTGTGCCGCCCGCACATGCGTGGGCGGATTATAAAATTCAGCGTGCATGTGCGCACAGCCCACAGATTTTATAGCATGTTATAAAATCGGCACGTGCATATTAAAATCTACCTCTAAGCGAATTTGCTTACCTGTAACAGATGTCCTCTATGGACAGCTTAATAAACCAGCTACCCAAGTGGGTGACATTATCTGACAGCATCGACAGGGATATATTACATTCTCTGTAGCTCAGAAAAGCTTAAAACCTTTCTGCACATGGGAATGAATTCTCATGCAGCTGCTGCCTCACAAATCTCTTCAATCCATTCCTAGCTGAGCTTCAGCAATTAGGGAGGCGGGAGGTAACGTGTAGCTGGCTTGGCCTGCTGCCCATGAATAATACCTGTCATAGGTAAGCAACTTTGTTTTTTCTGTGGACATGCAGCATAAGTCCATCCACACAACTGGGGACTCCCAGTTTGAAGTTTGCAAATAGCCTTGCAGGTTATCTCGGCCAGAATGAAGGGGTCTGAACGCTTCAACCTGACAAAGGACTTCATGTACCAGAATTCCCTGCTTCATGACGGGTTTACTTACAGTCTGCAATACAGCTGTAATTAGGACATTGAGAAACTCTCTGTCAGCACATTGCACATTTTCATTTTTTTTGGCTTCGCTGTTCTTATTCTCTGATAAGCTTTCACTGCTGTAACCTAGATTAGAACAATGGATGTATTATGTGATGGGCTGTATTACTGCAGACTCGCGAATTCCTTTCCAGAACTGCAAGTCCCAGCAGCCTCTCCTGCAGAACATGGGAGAAGTTTCACGAAAGTTCCAGGGTGTCTAGGGAGGGGGTCAGTAGCCCCTTCAGCTGGAATATGCTTGCTCAGCAATGCTTAGAACGCATGTGTAAAAGATAAGAACTGTAAAGTGCATAAGAGTCTGCTCCTGGAGGGGAGGGGCATGCAGTTGTACTGAGCCTTTGTCTTAGCTGCATCTTGCTGGCAATAAAAGTCTATCTTTACGGATCAGTTGTCTGGACCTCCTTACTGACTAAAAAGAGACGGTTACATTTGGCGAGCCTCAGCCAGGAGGTACCGGGGACGCTATTTTAGCCCCCCAGTTGGTCCAGGGGATTTTGTGGCGGAGTGATCCCCCAGACTTGCCTGGTGAGTGGCCACCGCTGAGTTCAGTGATCAGGTATCTGAGGGGGTCATTCCACGGAGATCCTCTGAGACCTTTGGGCTGGTGATCCGGGAAGAAGGCTTTCATGACGTTCGGAAGAACCCTGCAGGCGAGTATTATGGGAATGATGGGAAAAGTGAAGAATAGCTAAAAGAGTAGCAAATAACCGGTCCATCCATGAGGGGACCGAGGGGGCTTTGATCACACCCCAAGCAGTGGTTTGGTAGGAATTGCATTCCGAAAGCCACGCGCATAAAAAGAGGAAAAAGAAGTAACGCGTACGATAGTGGGAATAGGTTTCTTGTTGTGTGAAAGAGAGTGAATGGCCTCGCAGTTCTAGGCCGGGCTGACCGCGTCCTAGTCGGGGCGATTGTGACCCTTTTGTGTCTGACGGATACGGACCCCTTACCTATCCGTCTTCCCTTCCCTCCTCTGTCTGTGAATTCTATCCTAATGGGAGGGGGCGGTTCGACTCCATTAAAAGCCATGACGGAACACTATAGGGAAGTGTTCGATAGACATAAATGTACTAAACCCGGAATGATTCAACGATGCACCCATAGGTGGCCCAGTTTGTGTGTAAATTGGCCTCCGGTAGGAACTTTCGATTTCCAAACGGCCACGAGGGTCCAGAAAATAGTTAGTGAAGAAGGGAATCCGGGTTGCCCTGAGGATATACCGTACATAACTGCTTGGATTGCAGTCATTGAGAATCCTCCGTCGTGGGCAAAGAAGTTAGTGGAGGGAGCTGCCCTCGTAATGGTGGCTCAGGCGCACAAAATGGGGAACTGGAAGTCCCCATTATTAATTAAGGATTGTAATGTATGTAACTGCTATCTGTGAATTGCAAGCACATGTACCAGGGATTTTTTTAATTGTTTTAATTGTTTTAAACCCTAATAAGAAGAGATTTTGGTTTACAGATGCTGCACAAGACTACTATACAACAAATTAATTTACAGTGTTAAGTTAAAATACTGATTTGATTGCTGGAGAATGCATTTACTGGTGTTGAAGTTTAGAACTTGATGGCAGTTAAGGGTTAACGGCAGAGATAATTACAGGAGAGAGGAGGGAATCGAGCCAGAGGAAAAAAAAAAAAAAAGACGTTGAGCCAGTGCGTAGTGCATTCAATATGGCTGTGCGTTTCAATGCTGACGTTATTAATCAGAAGCTTTCAGTTTTCTCATATCTTCTATCCCAGTGTCCTCCCTATGCTTATCTTTCTATTCTCTAATACCATGTTAATTATTGTTCTTACTTGTCTCCTATATATTATCTGTTATTTAAAAGTTACATTGGAACGCATGATAAAGTATGAACTCCCTTTTGCTGACGCAGTTTATTTTGAAGCTGTCTCTGGGAAATTTAGAGAAATGATTAAGAATGGGTTCTTTGTTAAAGTTTTTCTTGTTGCTTCTTTGGCTAGCAGTAGTTAAATATGCAGAGCTACTCCCTGTTTTAAGGAACTGGCAAGATAAGACAGCCAAGCACGTGCAGCGCTGACTGTGGGAATTACAGGATGCCGTTTGTAAAAAAAAAACAAAAAAAAAAAACGGAGAAAACAAAGACTTAATATTAAAAATTTTGATTCAGTGGCAGGCGCAAGATAAGGATTATTGGAAGTTGTGGGCAAGAGAAAGGGCCACTATGCAAGATTAGGAACAAGAGCAAATATGAGTCGGCCCAAATGATAAAGTAGTGGCCCCCACACACATCTAACTAGATAAATGAAGCTTGACCGACGTGCCCGCAAATGCGCAGTAGAGAGCAGCTCTACTGCGCATGTGCGGGCGAGCACGTCAGTCTTAGGCAGCGTCAAAAAAACCCAAAAAACATGGCGGCAGCGGTGGTAGCAGCGGCAGCGGGCAGCGGTAGCGGGCGGCAGCGGCGGCGGTAGCGGGCGGCAGCGGCGGCGGTGGCGGTAGCGGTAGCGGGCGGCGGCGGTAGCGGCAGCGGGGGCGGGCGGCGGCGGCGGTAGCGGAGGCGGTAGCGGCGGGCGGCGGCGGTAGCGGGCGGCGGCGGTAGCGGCAGCGGCCAGTAGCGAGGGAGGGAGGAGAGAGAGAGAGGGAGGGAGGGACGGACTAAGTGGGAGGGACGAAGAGAGAGAGTGGGAGGGAGTGACTGAGTGAGAGGGAGGGATTGAGTGAGGGGGAGGGAGTGAGGGGGAGGGACTGAGTGAGGGGGAGTGAGCGGGACTGAGGGAGAGGGAGGGAGTGAGTGGGACCGAGGGAGAGGGAGGGAGGGAGTGGGACTGAGGGAGAGTGAGTGGGACTGAGTGTGAGTGAGAGGGAGAGAGGGGGAGGGAGGGACTGAGTGAGAGGAGAGGGAGGCTGGGGAGGAGTGGGTGAGTGGGTGGGAGGGAGGTAGGGGAGAGAGAATGAGGGAGGTAGGGGAGAGAGAATGAGGGGGAGGTGAGAGACAGAGGGATGTAGCCCGTTTTAACGGGCTTTACGGCTTGTATATATATATATTGCAATTATGTTCTTTTACCACTGGTGGGGGCTGGGCTCTGGCTATTACCATATGTTCTTAGTGTTTGCAATGTAATTGATACAAGGCTTCCAAGGGTTTGATCATCACTCCTGCACACCTAAAGCGCCCCCCTTGGATCCTTGCCTGCAGATCCAGGTTTACTTTATTGAATCAACCCAATGCCAAACTTACAAGTATGAAGGAAGCAATGTTTTGCAGCTTCTCAGCCTCGTCAGAACTGATTTGCCTCCAGGCGCAGGTCACCTATTCAATTTCCAGATGGACTGTGATCTTTTCATCATATTTTGAGGTGTATTGGAACAGGGATCAGGAAGAGAAGAAAAGGGCCCATCCCTGCAACCAGGAACTTAATAATAGAGACCCGACATCCAAAAGAAGCTGCAGAAGGCCGAAGGCTTTGAGGGCATGAGCCTCAGCCAGTTAAAAGCTATAGCAGACCAAGTATGTGGAAATAGAGAAGTGGAAGAGAGAAGAGAGAAGCAAGTAGAGACATGAAAGAGAAAGTGACTGTTAGCCGCCGCTCTCGAGGACACGTGGACGGGAAGGAGCCAAGACAATGGCAGACCGCGAAGAGGAGGGGGAACAAGACCCCCCTTTGGGAAAGAATCAGTGTGCGTACTGCAAAAATGAAGGCCATTGGAAGAGAGACTGTGAAGAATGGCAAAAGAAATACGGGAGCCCTGCAGTGAATACTAACGACAAAAATGGACCTGCACCGACACAAAGGGGCCGAGGAGGAAGGAGATCGGACAACCCCCACTGGCAGATGGCGGGGGAGGCGACAAGGAGCATACAGCCTGAAGAGACCGGGAGGGAAGAATCCCCACTGACCCTCTGGTGGAGATCCACGAGGTAACACAACAAAAATCAGGGGCCTGTTGGACTCAGAGGCCAACGATCTGTCATGACTGCACCAATCGGCCCCCCCGACGAAAGAGACTGTTTCTATAGTGGGTGCCTCAGGTCAGGTACTCACTGCCCCTCTGCAGAAAGAATGAACTATACAAGTAGGCGGGACCATGGTATCCCTTATCGGATGGAACCTGCTGTGTAAGCCTCAGACCACATTGAGATTTCAACCAACAGGGGAAGTTAAAGCCTCCTTCGGGGACCATCCAGTGATACTCATCTGTCCCCTCCAAGAAGAATGGAGACTACATCTTCCCATAGTCGAACGAACCATCGAACATCGATATGAAAACAACACCCCCCTCAACAAAAACGAAGACAACTGATGGATAGTGTACCCCAAGTATGGTTCGAACAGAACCCGGGAGGAATAGCTATCGACGCTACCCCCATATGGATAGAGATGAAACAGAATGCACAGGTGATTAATCAACCTCAATACCCCATTCCATATATGGCCAGACAAGGAATCCAGATACACCTGCAAAGACTGTATGATTTGGGCATTCTTCGGCGAATCCGATCTGCTTGGAACACCCCTTTGTTGCCAGTAAAGAAGCCTGGATCTAATGACTATCGACCAGTACAAGACTTAAGAAAAGTGAATAGTCAAGTAGCAGATCTAGTAGCCCTCGTCCCAAATCCGTATTCAATCTTGGCTCAAGTCTCTCCTGCATCAAAGTGGTACAGTGTCATTGATCTCAAAGATGCCTTCTTCTCCGTCCCGGTGGCGGAGGAATGTCAAAAGATTTTTGCTTTCACATGGGAAGATGCAGATACTGGAGTAAAGCAGCAGTACACATGGACACGGTTGCCTCAAGGGTTTAGGCACTCACCTACGCTGTTCGGTGAGCAACTGGCAAAAGATTTAAAGATGTATCAAGTAAAGTATGGGCCAGTCATACAATACGTGGATGACCTTCTGTTGTTTCGAGAGACGTACCTCGAATGTGCGGTATCCACTCTTCAGCTGCTAAAGACGTTGTACTCAAAAGGGTATCGTGCAAGTAAAAAGAAAGCGCAAATCTGTGAATTGGAAGTAGAGTATTTAGGCTTCCAAATACGTGGAGGAACCCGATGTCTGGGGATTTCTCGCACCAGTTCTATAAGAGATCAACCTGTACCCACTTGCAAGAAAGAGTTCCGGGCGTTCCTTGGAGCTGCAGGATACTGTAGGCTGTGGATTGCTAACTATGCTGTTATGGCCCAACCCCTGTACGACAAGTTGCGGGGTAAAGAGGCAGAATCTCAACCCTTCCAATGGGAAGGAAACGAACTGGCAAGCTTACGTCAACTAAAAGAAGCCTTAATTGAACCACCTGCTTTAGGATTGCCAGATGTAATGAAACCATTCCATCTATTCGTCGATGAAAAGAAAGGAATGGCCATTGGGGTATTGACTCAAACTCTAGAATCATAGGAACGACCTGTTGCATATCTGTCAAAAGGAATGGACAATGTTGCAAAAGGATGGCCAGGTTGTCTTCGAAGCATTGCGGCTGCATGCTTACTAATTCCAGAAGCAGTCAAATTAACTTTTGGACAAACCTTGAACGTAACAACTCCTCATACTATCCAAGGACTACTAGAAACTCATGGGCCAAAATGGATGACTAATTCACGTCTTGTAAAGTATCAAGCTCTGTTATGTGAAACTCCTGAAATTCAAATACAAGACAGCAAAAACTTGAACCCGGCCACTCTTATGCCGGCACCTGAACCAGTTGCCCATGACTGTGAAGAAGTCATGACAATACATTCCAGTAGACCAGACCTGAGGGATCAACCCTGGCAAGGAGCTTGGACTTTATTCACTGATGGGAGCAGCCAAATCATTCATGAGATACGTTCTGCTGGATATGCTGTTGTATCCGAAGATGAAATCATTGAGGCTTAACCTCTTCCCCCAGGAACGTCTGCACAAAAAGCTGAACTAATTGCCCTTACTCGAGCTCTGCAGTTGGCAGAAGGACAAACTGTAAATATCTATACAGACTCTAAATATGCCTTCCTTACAATTCAAGTGCATGGAGCATTATAGAGGGAAAACAATTGAACAATGCATCAGAAGTACGTGAATTACTAGACGCAGTTTGGCTTCCTCGCAAGGTGGCTGTAATGCATTGCAAAGCACACACCAGGAAATCAAACCCTATTGTCAAGGAAATCAGAGAGCAATGAAGCAGCAAAAAGGGGCAACTCGGGAACCCTTCCAAGCAGTATTAATTGCATCGAATCATCAGGCTTCAGGCAGTCCTGGAGCTCATCACCAACGACTGCTTTCGCTCTTAAACTCTGGGCAAAACAAAATACCAAAATTATGACTGCAGTGTACCAGAATAGATTGGTTTTAGATTACCCTCTGGCCCAGGAAGGAGGGTTTGTGGAACATTTAACCTCTCCAATTGTTGTTTACAGGTAGATGACCAAAACAAGGTTATCCAAGACATCACTGATCGCATGGTCAAGATGGCACACGTCCCTGTCCAGCAATGGAATAGTGCTTGGGACTGGACCAATGGATTCCGTGGTTGGTTTTCCATGATCGGTGGATTTAAGAGCTTGTTTGTTATCCCAGCCAGTTTAATTCTGTTTTGTTTTTTAGGACCCTGAATTATTCCTTTCTTGCTCAAACCGCCTTCGTCGGGTGATGAAGGACATTGCTGAACGCAAAACAGCCACGCAGCTTCTGTCACTGTACATGTATTCCTCTGAGCCTATAGAACCTGTTTAACCATCCTCATGTTTTATCCTGGGCCATCTTCCCATACATGACAAGTTCGGGCTACAAAGGGGGGTGGAGCCATTAGGGCCCATCCGTCTCAAACCCGTGAAGAAACCATCGGACTGTTTGGGAAATTAGGGCCCCCTGAGAACTCAAATTGC